>NC_043969.1:42216900-42449400 GCF_902148855.1 Sphaeramia orbicularis
AAATCAGCTTTTAAAGGGTCACTACAACAAAGGCCAAAGTCATTTCTTTTTTTTCTTTTTTTTTTTATTCATTATTGATTTATCTGACAGGGACTGAGTTCAACAGAGGAATAAAGAGTTTTAAATGAGCCCGAGTTGTGACTGTGTTGGCGTTCACTGACTGTTTCGAAGCTAACCACTGCCTCTGTTCGCGATAACTGACTTATGACTACATTTTCTACTAAAAACACTGTGTACTCCTCAGTTCTTCCACATCAACAACTTTAAATTATGATCAAATGTTGAATAATTAGTGTTAAACCATATTACGTATACAGGTGAAGTCCCGCCCTGTGCAGTTTGTTCAGTGGGATCTAAATTCAGATAAAAATACAGACAGTGATCAAGTGCAAAACACAAATATTTGTCTTTTTGTTTTAGTTGTAGAACAGTTTAGACCAGGGGTGGACCAGCTGTGGTTCTGGGGCCACATGTATGGAGTAAGAAGGGTGTCAAAAATATTCATGTGCATAAGACAGATACACTGGGAAAAAAAAAAAAAAAATCTTACCAAGTGTATTTTTCTCATTTCTAGTCCAAATATCTCATCACACTTAAAATAAGACATAATCACCTAAAAGAGTAACTTTTCAGTGAGTTATAAGAACTGATTTTTAGACAACAGAACTGGAAAATCTTATTTCAAGAACTCTTACCAAGATAATTTTCACTTGTTCCATTGGCAGTTTTTTTTTTTTTCTTGAATTAAGCAAAAAAAAAAAAAAAAGCTTGAATGAATTGAACAAAAAGATTTTTTTTGCTTGAATTAAGCAAAAAAAAAATAAAAATCTTGAATTAAGGGGGGATTATATTTGTGCATGTTAACCCTGTAAAGCCTGAACCATTAAATCATTGACAGAAAATTCCAGTTCCTTGCAACTAGAGCCTTTATTGGTCCTTCGGAACAACCAAAAAAACAATCTATTTCAAATATTAATTTTCATGTATAAGTTTCAATTTTGTATCATATTTGATACATCAGGTCTCAGTGCTCAAATATTATTTTTGAACAAACATAAACATAATATAATGCAAACATGTCTAAGAAATTCGTAATTTCTTTTTAAAATTGTCAAAGTTCTTGTAGTGTCACTGGAAAGGCCTCTGGTGAATGAACTCCTCCCCCTGGTGGATTATCTGTGTATTGCATGTATCTAATTGTATACATCAGGTTTTTCAAGAAAAAAAAATCACCCTGATCATGTGGAGGGCTTCAAAACTCATGTATCAAATATGATACGTTTGGCATTATAGGGTTAAAGAAAAAATACTTATCCACCCAGTTTGTATGAACCCACTCAAAACATATTTTGTCTTCATGACTTTATTGATCCCACTGTAGGAAAATGTCACAGATAACAGCAGCAAAATACAGCAGGTAAATGCAATTAGAGGAAAAAAAAACACAAACCAGTGAAAAATGAATTATAGAGAGAAAAATAAGAAATGTGGTATTTATATAAATATGTATATAAATATGGAATTAGAATTAAAATTAAATATGATTTACATATTTGCATATACAGTTGTAGAAAACATTATTAGACCATCAAAAGTCATCAAAAACAATGTTTATGCAATCAAGTACTAACTCCTGTGTGTATCATGTGACTAAAACAGACAGAAAAGAAAACATGGAATGTCTAAAAGCACTGTTTTTGTCAGTACAATGCCATAGATATTGATGTAAGAACTGAAGTGATTTTGGTTATTATCAAGAAAACATGGAAAATGGATAGATATCAGCTCTGAAATTAAACTACTATGAGCTATTTTTGTTGTTTTCATTATATTTGTCCAAACAAATGTACCTTTAGTTGTACCAGGCATTAAAATGAACAAGAAATTGAAGAAAACAAGGGGTGGTCTAATAATTTTTTCCACGACTGTATTTAATCTTAAACACTAGTTGCTTTTCCATTGGACATCTGTGCAAAACTTTACTGATATTTACTAAATGTTGAAAAAACGGAAGTGCGTAATGTTGTTTTTCCCATTTAATCACAAATGCAATGATTTGTTTATTTATTATGGCGAGATGACACGAGAAGTCATTCCATAAACATGAACGTAAATATGGCATTGATTTACAGATATATTCATTATTATTATTATTATTATTATTATTATTATTATTATTATTATATATTACCCCTCTATCTTGTACTAAATTTAAAAAATGATCGGGTTTCCTGGTGTGTCCTCACATACTGCGACATGTTTCTTCATCTTCTTTTTCTTCACTTGTTGAAACGTACGTCAACATCCATTTCTGACTAGTTGTGAAAAAAAGGTCTTTCCATTGCAGTTTTGCCTGATATACCATTTGCGCTATGCCCCAAAAACCACCGCTTGCCAGCACAAAAACTTCTAATCGAAAAATTAGACTTTTGGTGAAATTGTCGTTTTTCCATTAGGTAAATTTTTTCTGTGCAAGTTATATTTGTGCAATTTGAGGGTCAACGGAAAAGCGACTATTGTGACACACATTTCCTGTTCCTTGTACAACAATCCAGAGTTAAAAAATGGATCCAAACCATCCTATATTTTAGAGTAAAACACAAAGATAGCAGGTGTTCAGATCTTCCATGTTAACATTCGTGTTGGGTCGTCTACATACTGTCGCCCTATCAGACAGAGCCGATTCCTTTAATGTGGAACTGGTCATAAATTCCAGTTCTAAAGCATGTCTTGTCATGTTAGGAATCCTTCTGCTCTTATAGTTTATGTGCTGATATGGGCGCTGCTGAAGGAGGAGCGGTATTATGTAAGAGTTTAAAAACCAAGCACAGATTAAAATATCAGCTCAGAAATTTTGTTTATTTAACTGATTTGACTGGCATGAAAGATATTTGGGTTCTGAGCCAAGACTTTTAAGACACGTTTATGTAATGAAGTCTCAAGTGGATTCCGTTTACTTTTATTAGCCTGTTCCCATCTCATTAGACGGTATTCCAGCATGGGATGATTATTGCATTTGGATGTAACATAGATGTGAATTTACGATGCTTCTAAAATGACGTAAAACCAACCTAACTGCTTGACATGATGTAGAATGAAGTCCTACACCAAGCTCCTCACATTCAGGCACAATATGCAATATGCAGTTTACACCATTTTAGATCAGGGGTCACAGACACCCCAATTCGATCTGAAACAACTAGGTTGGACTGACCTATAATTAGGGATGGGAATCGAGAACCGGTTCTTCTTGAGAACCGGTTCCCAGTAGCTCGATTCCTTGGAATTGTTTGCCTGCCTGCTTAACGATTCTGCTTATCGATTCCGCCTTCGTTGTGCATGTGCGATGACGTCACACGTACGCTGCATTGTTTTGGTCAGAATGTGGCCAACATGGCGTTGAGGCAGAAACGGTCTAAAAAGACGACACCAGGTCCACTTACTTGGAACACTTGCTAAGCTTCCCTGTCTTCTAAAGGGTGGAATCCCTCCAATATCCTCAAACATTTGTCCACAGCATGTGACTCATTTACAGGAATGTCACGTATTTGATATGCTAATTAGTGGCGCTTGGAAATGTAGCGGCAGACTGAACGCCAGGCCGGTTCTGGTGTGGGCAACAAACATCGTAACTCCTCAAATACAAGTTTCTGAAGGTAAGAAGGGAAAGGAAATGAGGTGCACAACAACAGGAGACAAGCCGAGCCGAGTCGAACTGGTTCCACGAAGTAGAAATGCAGCAATAGAGGAATTAGTAAAGAGTCTTTAGTTTCACTTTCACTGCACCCCCCCCCACCCCCCAACCGGGCCGGCGTCACCTGTTATTATTATTTCTACATACTGTATATGTTATATTTTCTGTGTAGAGATGGAAATATAAAAGACAGTTAATGCAAACACACCCGTTTGTACTCTTTTATTCCTTCACCCAATGAGAATCAATAAGAGAATCGATAAGGAATGGGATCGATGAGCAATATCGATAATGGAATCAGAATCGCTAAATTCTTAACGATTGCCATCCCTACCTATAATTACCAAAAAAATTATGTGTTTACTCTTACAAAATGTCCTTTCAAAAAAAATGGGAATAAGTTGAACAAATATGATCGATCAACCGGAAACTGTGACCGGAAAGAAAAATAACTGAAATTTTTGTACTTTGGTAGATCCACTGCGATCTGTAATGCACATGTAAATATTAAAGCATATTATTGTTAAAATCGCACTTATTTTTCTTGAGAAATTTCAAGTTGTTCACATCATTTACATTTTTTAAAGGATAGTTTTTAGACACTTTGACAATGTAATTTCACTTTTTTCACACTAAAATACAGAGAAAAGTTTGGAGTTGTCATTATTTATAGGTTATAATATTATTTCACTGGAGATCATATTGGGCTGTTTGGTGACCCCTGAACTAAAATGAGTTTGACACCCCTGATCTACATGACCAGTAAATTATATACAAGAAAATATCTTATTTATACTGAAAACTACAAAATACAGAGGATGATATCATAAATAAACTGTGATAAATCACTTAAGGAAGGTTAGATATAGAGAAAATCTGTTCAGGACCGCTTTCTCTTTGTGACCATAATTGCATTGTCCAAGTTTTTTAACCTGCTTTTTACATTTTGTTCTGTTTTTTTGCTTGTTTTATACTCTCCTTGTTAACTTCACGGAGTCCTTGAGTGCTAAGAAAGGTGTCTATAAATAACATGAATTATTATTATTGTTATTATTAAAATTTCACTCGAGAACTGACATAAAAGTAGCGCTGGGTTTTTAAGGGTTAATGGCAGGTCTGCGACAAAATGACAGATATAAATGTTGTGATGTTGCAAATGTGTGTGAGATAATGAAAGCGAAAGGCGATAGAATGAAGTATTAATGTGGGACTTTTTGTTTATATTGTTAATATGTTTTATATTGTTTTATATTAAAGTAGTTGTTTCATATAGAGAGGAAACTTCTTATGGTGATCACAGTTATAGTGATGAATATAGACTAAAAAAACCAAACAAAAAAACAAACAATCATTCCTGTACAAATATATATATATATATATATATATATATGTATGTATGTATATATGTATATGTATGTATGTATGTATGTATGTGTATATATATATATATATATATATATATATATATATAATTTATTTATTTAAAGGTTAACTCACTTTATCTTCCTTGTGGAGAACTATAGTCTTTGCACTTAACCCATAATACACACAGCAGCTAGCATTAGCATTAGCATTAACATGTAGTGCATTAGTAGCAGCAATCTGCCAATGAAGGTGCTCAGACACTATTCTCAGGGATATTATTATTAGGGACCGAGCCATGACATGTTTTTCGTTCGTTTTTTATTCTGTCGCCACTTTAATCTGGAATTTGACCCCCTAAACATGCTCGAAAACTCACCAAATTTGGCACACATGTCAGGTCTGGCGAAAAATTTGATAAAATGTAAAAATTAACCAAAATGAGCTCTCTAGCGCCCCCTAGAATCACAAAAAAAGCCCTAGCAGCCAGTAGGAATGTCGTAGAAACATGAAACAAATGCCAAAATTTTTGTCTCATCGAGCCCGACAAATCACGTGCTGACACTCATGACCTAACTCGAACAGGAAGTTCACAATATGCATTTTTTAAAAAATGCTAAAATGCAAACTTTTATTAGGAATGTCGTAGAGACACGAAACCAACACCAAAACTTTGGTTTAGTAGAGCCCAACAAATCACGCACTGACACCTATGAGCTAGCTCCAACAGGAAGTTCGCAATTTGCATTTCAAAATAAAATTTCTAAAACTAACTCCGATCACACCGTTTGTCGTATCGTCTTCTAAATAGTGCCAAAAGATAGTGTGAACCCTTTTCAAAAAAGTGATCTTGCGCTTTTGTGATAACTGTCTTAGTTTTTTTTTTTAGAAGCCCTGAAAGTTGCGAAGTCTGTAACTGAAAATTCAATTTGGACATTTCCCCCACATATTATATATTGAAGCGATCACAAAACACAGCAGAAGACTCCTGTGAAAAAAATTTTTGCAATAAGACATACGGTTTTTGAATTACAGCAATTTATGTGAGAAATGGTGTCTGAGTGAACTGCAGTATTAACTCTATTGAGTCACATGTGTCACCTATAGGAGCCATGTGAGATGAACGTGCGCATGCACACACATGCTGACAGCTGATTGGCTGAAATCTTGCTGCTCAAACAGTGCAGAGGCTGTTTTGGTTTGAAAGTCTAGAAACAACTCATCATAACTCTCATATTTCTGGGGTTACAGGAACAAATTATACATCAAAATGTAGGAAAATCTCTTTTCTTTCCCAGACTGTTGACATTTGAATGTTAAAGTGTTTAGTTTTTGATCTGTGGGCCTCCAAACACAACAACTGCTGCTTTTTCCCTCCTTCCCTCCTGTGTTCCATTTGTCTCACTCACATGTTTGACTAACTCCACCTTCGTACACTCACTGCTGATTCACTTCTGACTTTGTTTCATCACAGTAGAGATTCAAATGTTGCTCCAACCTTCCAGAAGTCTGACATGACAGAATTTTTCAGATAGGAGCTACTGTTCTGGATTGACGTCAGTTTGTCTGACAGGTGGTTTTTAGTTCATTTCTCTGAAACTCCAGTGTCTCCTCTAAGTCATTAGTGTTGATCAGGTGCACCTGCCATGTTTATGCTCCCATAGCAACCATGGAGAGTCCATAGCAACTGTGTGAGTGAGTGAGTGAGTGAGTGAGTGAGTGAGTGAGTGAGTGAGTGAGTGAGACAGACTACTGCTACTGCTATTACTGATCCAACCTGGATAATATAAAAAACTGATTAGAACTGATTATCTCTCTCTCATTCTCACAAACAATCACACACACACACACACAGACACACACACAGACACACACACACACACACACACACACACACACACACACACTGTAGAGTCCATAGCAACCATGTGTCTGACGTTACTACTACTACTGCTATTTATACTACTACTACTGCTATTTATACTAATACTACTACTGCTATTACTAAAACTACTACTGCTATTACTACTAATACTACTACTACTACTACAACTACTGCTATTATACTTCTATTACTACTGCTATTACTACTACTAGTATTACTGATCCAACTTGCATAATTAAAAAAAAATGATTATAACTGATTCTCTCTCTCTCTCTCTCTCTCTCCTCTCTCTCTCTCTCTCTCTCTCTCTCTCTCTCTCTCTCTCTCTCTCTCTCTCTCTCTCTCTCTCTCTCTCTCTCTCACACACACACACACACACACACACACACACACACACACACACACACACACACACACACACACACACACACACACACACACACACACAGTAAGGTCTTTCAAAATAAAAGCCTTATTATAAATGGGGAAAACATAAATCTGCCAAAAAAACAAGAATGAGGTGTGACCGGTAACGGGTGGTGGCATGGGAGGGGGAAACCGGCCAGAGCGCGAGGTCCTGACCAATGCTGCTTGCAGCTTTAATTATTATTATTATTATTATTATTATTATTATTATTATTACTATGTTGAAAATGCCATCTACAGGCAGAGTGGATGGAATTCAGATTGATTGCTAAGAGTTGCATGCTGGGTAATATATGTAATCACCTACATTACCTAAAAGCCCAATTATAGTTCACTTACAATAACAGACTGTTTCTGATTCGTTTATGGTTGAAATGGCACTTACAAGTACATTCAGTTTGATCGCTTAGAGTTGCATGTTGGGAGATTTGTTCAGTTTGCCTGATTAGCTCTTTAACAGGTAAAGTAAAGATTAAATCTAAAACTGAGAGACTCTTTTAAGGTCTAGTTAAAATACAGAAATGTTTTCTAGTGTGATTGTCATGGCTTTATTATGAATGAATGAATGAATGAATTTATTTTGATTTGAACATCAATCATTGCACTTAATACAGTGGTTTCCAACCTTTTTTGGCTTCTGACCCCATTTTAACATCACAAATTTCTGGCGATCCCAGACATTCAAAACAGAGCCTTTTTTTTTTTTTTTTTTTTTTTGCTAAAATTAATTTGTTTTTTTGATCATGTAATAGTTTGCTATACTATGTTTATAAATAAAAATTAATTTTAGACACATTTAGTCTATATAATGTATATTATTATGGACGGAGGCAGAAAAGCCAGGTGTAGATTACTGCAAAAAATGAGAATTTGATTTGTATGTAGAGTCAGTCCCGCTACAAATTAATATTGAAAAAACAAGAACTCAAACTATGAATTATGAAAGAGCTGCAGCATCTGAAACTGACCACAATGAACATTTGACAGATAAACAGAACCACAGTGCTTCAGTTTCAGCTTCCGTTTGTCATGTCTTTTATGGATTATGATTGTCTCTGTCAACTCAATATGTATTTTTTATTAGCAAGTTTTTATTTTTATCAATTTTTAGAAATTTCAGGCAACCCCATTTAAATCTCAGGCGACCCTAGGTGGGGTCCCGACCCCAAGTTTGAAAAACACTGTTGTAAATTATATTTTTCCCACCTGTTTTTAAATTACGACATTCTCATAATATTATGGTTTTATTGTCGGGATATGATGACTTTAGTCTCATAAACAAATAACTTTTTTGTAAAATTATGAGGGTTTTTTTTAGAATTACGACTTTATTCTCATAACATTGTGATTCTTTTTGTATTTGACTTTATTCTCATAAAATTACGGGTTTTATATGGATATTTTATGACTTCATACTCATAGTGACAAGTGTTTTTATTTTCTCATGTGGCTCTAATACTCTGTCGTAGTTTTATTCTCCAGTTCCCCTGTATTTGAAAAACTGGGTTAGCCTCAGTTTAAGTTAGTTTACAAATCATGTAGGAGCACAAGGTTCAGAATCACAAAATGAAGACAAAAACCATGAAAGATCTGATCATGAAACCAAGAGTTTTTACTAAGAAGTAACATTCGCCAAAACAAAACGTCATTTAAGGTCTGATTTGACCCAAAAATACAGCATAAATTAATGTTAGCTGACACCAAACAGGATCCACAGATCTAGGTTTGGTTTCCTGGATTTGTGGATCCATCTGCTTCTCTTTTCTTTGTCTTTCAGTGTCTGTAAAACGATAGCTCCCACTGCTTTTCAAACCTGTTCATACAATCAATCGCACAACAGCTCTTCCCCATTTTTTATTAAATGTTGTTCTGAAGTTTAGACGGTATTGAAGCCAATGCTACCACTTAGCTCCCTCTTTCTACCACTCAGTGGGCAGTATGACTTACACTAGCAGTGACGTCATGTGCAAACCCTCTATTATTATTATTATTATTATTATTATTATTATTATTATTATTATTATTATTACTATGTTGGAAATGCCATCTACAGGCAGAGTGGATGGAATTCAGATTGATTGCTAAGAGTTGCATGCTGGGTAATATATGTAATCACCTACATTACCTAAAAGCCCAATTATAGTTCACTTACAATAACAGACTGTTTCTGATTCGTTTATGGTTGAAATGGCACTTACAAGTACATTCAGTTTGATTGCTCAGAGTTGCATGTTGGGAGATTTGTTCAGTTTGCCTGATTAGCTCTTTAACAGGTAAAGTAAAGATTAAATCTAAAACTGAGAGACTCTTTTAAGGTCTAGTTAAAATACAGAAATGTTTTCTGATGTGATTGTCATGCTCTCATTATGAATGAATGAATGAATGAATGAATGAATGAATGAATTTATTTTGGTTTGAACATCAGTCATTGCACTTAGCTCAGTGGTTTCCAGCCTTTTTTGTCTCGTGACCCCATTTTGACGTCACAAATTTCTGGCGACCCCAGACATTCAAAACAGAGACTTTTTGCTCTTTGTTTTTTTTTTTTTATCATGTCATAGTTTGCTATACTATATTTAAAATAAACATTAATTTTAGACACATTTAGTCTATATAATGTATATTATTATGGATGGAGGCAGAAAAGCCAGGTGTAGATAACTGCACAAAGTGAGAATTTGATTTGTATGTAGAGTCAGTCCTGCTACAAATTAATATTGAAAAAACAAGAACTCAAACTATGAATTATGAAAGAGCTGCAGCATCTGAAACTGACCACAATGAACATTTGACAGATAAACAGAACCACAGTGCTTCAGTTTCAGCTTCCGTTTGTCATGTCTTTTATGGATTATGATTGTCTCTCTCAACTCAATATATGTTTTTATTAGTACGTTTTTACTTTTTTTAGAAATTTTTAGAAATTTCAGGTGACCCCATTTGAATTTCAGGCAACCCCACGTGGGGTCCCGACCCCAAAGTTGAAAAACACTGTTGTAAATTATGATATTTTTCCCACCTGTTTTTAAATTACGACCTTTTTCTCATAATATTATGGCTTTATTGTCGGAATATGACGACTTTAATCTCATAAAGGAATGACATTTTTGTTAAATTATGAGTTTTTTTTAGAACTACGACTTTATTCTCATAACATTGTGATTCTTTTTGTATTCGACTTTACTACCTGTAATTTTATGATAACAGACTAATCTACTGGAACTGGTTTCTTGGAATTAAGAGAGAGTAATTATAATTTCAGAGATTTTCATATTTGTGAGTGGACTAAAAGGGAGGACAAATGCGAAGTCTAGATCACAGGTGTCGAAGATGTATATTTGTTGTTGGAGTTAAATTATGGAATGAGGCCAGCGTGGATTTAAGAATGTGTAGCCCATTTCTGATATTTAAAAAAATGGTACGAAAGGCAATTTTTGAAGGATACAATTGTTAAGCTCTAATAAGTAATAGGTAAATAATTTATTTTTGATTCTACATTAAATTACCATTAATTTGGTTGGTTAAGTTTTCTATTTTTCTGGTTTATTTTCACCTTTTTATGTTTTTGCTTGTTTGTTTGGTTGTATGCATTGTTGCTTGTCCTATATTGAATGCTGGGTAGCTGAATTTGTTCTGTAGGACAGACATTAATATAAGCATTCTGCTTCTGCCTGGGCCTTTTCAGTCGTTAACCCTCCAGTATCCAGCTGCACCTTTTCAGAACACTTTGGACTTCGTTTTTAAAAACTTCATATTATTTTTCACAATTTAAATAAGGTTCAAATTCAAAAGTTGTTCATTTTTGCATGATCTTTAAAATTCTGGCCACTAAATAAAATTTGCACATTGTAAACAAAAGAAAATTACAAGACTAGCATCGGTCTCCCAAGTGTGCCTAAAACACACTATTTCTTCCATTTGATATGTGTGATTAGGGCTGACCTTGATTTACAAAAATAGAATCAAATTAGAGCAGAAAAATAAATTCATGTATAATATTTAATAGTTTGATTTATAGGTGTGCATTTTATGCACACTTGGTGACAGATGCTAGTATTTTTGAACATTTGACCTCACGCCAAAAATAATAATGCAAATTAACCGATGTTGGAGTTAATCATTGACATATGCCAGGATGAAAAAATCAAATAATATGTGATCCACTTTTTATGTAGTATATTGAAAGAAAATATTTTTTGTGTTTTTTGCATCCAAAAAATTATTTGTTTACATCACAAACACAGCATTTAAAGGGTTAAAAAAATGACAATTATTGAGTATTTGGTATTTTTATTTACGGCTCAAGTTGATGAAATAGAAAAAAAGTGTAAAAGAATTCAAAACAAACTGTATGAAAATTTTTTTGACATTATTCCACAAGTGTGCCAAAAACACACAGTTGGTGTTTAGTAAGGGTCTTGCTGGACGGGATAGCGCAGGGTTAACCTGTTGGTAATGTTTGTAATGTTTGTAGTGTTTGTAGTGTTGTTGTTGACACTGGTTGTATTATTATGTGATGACTGAATAAAGAATTTCATCATCATCAAACATGCGGCCCGGGGGCCCAATCCGGCCCACCACCAAAGGGTCAAATTCAGCCCGTGGAATGAATTTGCGAAATGAAAAAATTACATTGAAGATGTTAACAATCAGTTATATCGAAATCATTTTAAATCAGGTTCCACATACAGACCAGTTATGCCGGCGGGGATAGACCAAATATTCAGGTTCTGGTGTTCAACATGGGTCATTTTTATACCTGAAGTTAGTGCTGAAATCATGTTCTCTTCCTGAAAAACAACCGAACCAAGCGTGCACCTGTAATTGAAGCTGCGGTCATTAAAGGGATCAATAATGCGTGGTCATGCAGTTTGTGTGTCCTGTGGAGAAAAGGCAGAAGCATCAGCAGTGAGTCTGACAGGAGACGGGTTGGACTTGACACTGGCTGGTTGTGTTTCAGAAACTGCCCCGGGCTCAGACTAATACTGCATTCATGTCATAGCACTGGAACTGGAACCGCACACAGATGAACTGGACAAATGTGTGCACCCTGAAAATAGGAGTCAAACATATGAGCTATTTAACACAGTTCCAGGATCATACATGTGAAACAGCCATGAAATATCTGAAAGGCTGGTCTGTACAGAGTTAAAAACAGGCAGGGCTGTTCAACTAACCCTGGAGGATTAGTCTAAGGATGGATGGATGGATGGATGGATGGATGGATGGATGGATGGATGGATGGATGTGTCTGCAAAGAAAACTTACTTTGGATCCATGCATCCATCCATTCTATCCATCCTTGTCATCCATCCATCCATCCATCCATCCATCCATCCATCCATCCTATCTGTCCTTGTCATCAACATCCATCCATCCATCCATTCTGTCTGTCCTTGTCATCCATCCATCCATCCATTCTATTTGTCCTTGTCATCAACATCCATCCATCCATCCATCCATTCTGTCTGTCCTTGTCATCCATCCATCCATCCATTCATTCTATTCGTCCTTGTCATCAACATCCATCCATCCATCCATTCTGTCTGTCCTTGTCATCCATCCATCCATCCATCCATTCATTCTATTTGTCCTTGTCATCAACATCCATCCATCCATCCATTCTATCTGTCCTTGTCATCCATCCATCCATCCATCCATCCATCCATCCATCCATTCATTCATCCGTCCTTGTCATCCATCCATCCATCCATTCATTCGTCCGTCCTTGTCATCCATCCATCCTATCTGTCCTTGTCATCAATATCCATCCATCCATCCATCCATCCATCCATTCTGTCTGTCCTTGTCATCCATCCATTCTATTCGTCCTTGTCATCAACAGCCATCCATCCATCCATCCATTCTGTCTGTCCTTGTCATCCATCCATCCATCCATCCATCCATCCATCCATCCATCCATTCATTCTGTTCGTCCTTGTCATCAACATCCATCCATCCATCCATTCTGTCTGTCCTTGTCATCCATCCATCCATCCATCCATCCATCCATTCATTCTGTTTGTCCTTGTCATCAACATCCATCCATCCATCCATTCTATCTGTCCTTGTCATCCATCCATCCATTCATTCATCCATCCTTGTCATCCATCCATCCATCCATCCATCCATCCATTCATTCGTCCGTCCTTGTCATCCATCCATCCATCCATCCATCCATCCATCCATCCATCAATTCTGTCCGTCCTTGTCATCCATCCATCCATCCATTCATTCTGTCCATCCTTGTCATCCATCCATTCATTCATCCGTCCGTCCTTGTCATCCATCCATCCATCCATTCATTCTGTCCATCCATCCATCCATTCATCCATCCATCCATCCATCCATCCATTCATCCATCCATCCATCCATCCATTCATTCGTCCGTCCTTGTCATCCATCCATCCATCCTATCTGTCCTTGTCATCAACATCCATCCATCCATCCATTCTGTCCGTCCTTGTCATCCATCCATCCATCCATCCATCGCAGCAGCATGAGACACACTAAAAAAATACAAGACCAATCACACCATACATAATTAATTCAAAGTATAAAATCAGACATGGGTCAAAAACCTTCATAATTAAACTGAATAATTAAATCCTCTATAAGGTGCAAAGTGAACTCAGTGTTCCTTATGATGACGGGGCAAAATGACATTTAAGTGCATAGTGGAAGTAGTACTTTTTGTCTAGATGAGATGAACAGAACATGAATGGACAGAACGTTTCAGGAACAGAAACAGAGAAAAAACTGTAGAAAAAGTCCAAATATACCATTAACTGAGCCTCAGAGCCATCGTTTACAGTCAACATCATTAACTACATGGGTCACAAATGCAAAATATGACAGTGTTTTCCATGTTTTTGGTCATCATAGGCTAAAAAATATATTAAATTTTTCACTTTATATTTTGTACAAAATATTCGCAAAAATGAGAAAAGAAATAAGTGGGATGGAAAACAAGTCCAACTTTGGCAGACTTGACAAACTGAACTAGAATCAACTTTTTAACGAATCATTATTTCCACTTTGGTGACATTTCAACCCAACAATGTATCAACAGAGCCCTAAGTAATTTCATTTTTATTCATTTATTGATTTTTTTCCCCCCCAGACACATAAGAATGAACAACTTTAAATCTATAAAACTCCACTAATATGGATAATTAAATTTCAAAAATGTTATTTCTCATGCATTTTTGGTCAGTGTTGGAGGATAATGTAGATAAATGGTGCTTTCCAATCACCAAATATCAGGAGTAAAATACAGTAAAACAGAAAAAACGCACTCTTCTGGTGCAGCTTGAGTAACAAATCTGGACTGGATAATCGACAATCTGCTGTGTTTTTAGCAGATGTAGAAGCTGAATGGTCGTGTAATGTTGGGTTTTTGATGCAGACTCTTGTTTGCATTGAATAAACACTGCGACAAATGCTGTAAAAGTGAAGACGCCTCATTGGGAGCATTGTTCTTCTTGGGTAAAACAGACCTGCAGCTGTATTTGTTGTTGTTTTTAACAAGCTGGGTTTATGGCAGCGACAGAATGGAGAGACATAAACCTTTGAAAAACAGGCAGGCGTTGATATACGGCCTCAGACAATGCAAATGCACATATGAAAAATGCAAATGAAAACACGAAGCAGTGATATAAAAATATACTCGGGGTTGTATATAACTGTATGTTTTGTCTGGTTAACTTAATTTAATTTGTGTATATACATCTACTTACATTCAGGCTGCGATGCATTCAAGAAAAAGCGACAACACGAGCAATTTAGGACAAATACTGAGTTAAAATCTGATATAAACAGTTGTTTCTGAGCAGGATTTCATACAACAGGGTTCCTACAGGTTTCCACAAGTTAAATTTAACACTTTTTAAGACTTAGAACAGAATTTAACAGCCATTTCAGCACCTACTTCACAGCCATACTTGCAAAAATTCGCAACCCCAAGAATTTAGGTACATGTAAATTTACTCTTTACACCTCGATTCCCATTGTTCTGAGTTGAACTGATTTGTTGCACAAGGTTCAGCGAACTTCAAACACCTTTTCCTCCACTTGTGTCAACCAGGCGTTATCACATTTGCACTTCCTCATTCTTATTTTTCACCTCTGTGATCATTTCTCATCGAGGGCTGTGACATTAGCGATAACTGGTTCCTAATTTCAGTATAAATTGTCGGGTTGGAACTGAGTCGACTAACGTTGCTGTCACATTTAAACAATGCACTGAACTAGTTTATGGCAACTTAACTTAAGACCTACCATATCAACTTTAATATGTTTTAAAGATTATTTTAAGGTATTAAAGGCACATTTGTAATATCAAGATTTTTAAGATTTTTTTAACCCATAAAGACCCAGTGCTACTTTCATGGCAGTTTAATGAATTTTTCTTGCTATAACCCCTTTCTTAAGTGATTTATCAATGTTTATTGTGTTATTATCCTCTGGATTTTGTGTCTCCTCAGTGAAAATCAAGTGTCTTTTCCATATTTAAGCCTTTCATGCATGAATTATGAGAACCTTAATCAAGATTTTTTTTCCCCCTGTTTTTGTTCCACTTTAGGCATTAAAAAAAACAACAACGCGATTGAAAAATTTTTTTATGAACCTATTTTTCATGGAGTTGCAAAAATGTCCACTCAGCTGGACACCACACATTTAATTTTTGTAGCAAAGAAACATGTATTTACTGATATACTGTGTGAAAACTATGAAATAAAAACATTTTTAATGCTGCTAATCTGATGTTTTCTCACATTTTAACATACTCTAATACTAGTCATTACCCACTTGCTGGAGATAATATGCAAAAAAAAGAACTTTTTGTTGTTAATTACACTCCAGTAAAAATAAGCAAGTACATTTAAAAGCATGATAAGATGAAAAAAAAACAAAAACAGGTTAATCAAGTACCATAAATATGCATAAAACAATAGGACACAACACACAGTGATAAAATACTACAGGGGTCTGACCCACAGTTTGACCCATGGGGAAATCCAGTTGAATAGCCCTGGTCTAGTCCTTTAAGAGCACAGATGGACCCTCAGTCTGACAACAAATGTGTGAGAAAATTATTGAAATGTCTAAAATAGGAAGGATTTGGATCGTTCATCCTCTACGGTGCAGAGCTGAATTAAAAGATCAGATGATTCCACAGTTTAAAGGGTGAAGGTTCAAGCCTGAGCTGAACACTGTGATCTATGATGCATCTGGACCTGATAGAACCTCATGGGTCTGGATTACCGTAGCAAACCACAGTCAAGCTCTAAAATATGGAGTTATAGACGCATATGCCGGTTCAGACTGCACTGTGCCAAAAGGAAAAAGAAGCCTTTTGGGGTAAATCCACCTCAAATCAACAGATTTCAGAAAATGTTCCTGACTTTAAACAGTTTTGCAGCTGATAGAAACCATGCACCGATAAAATTCAGGACATGCACGACAAGGAAACGATAACCTGAACTAATATAGTTACCGACTCCACACGTTGTGCATATCCTCCTGAGACCCAGCAATGCATGTTTGTCCTCTGTAGAGTTTTATAGCTTTATTTATTAAAAAAACAAAACAAAAAAACAAAAATGCTGTCCACTGCAAAGAACATTCTGTAAAAAAAAATGTAAAATCTATCTGTTGCATCATCTTGTTTCCAATCAAGACAGTTATTTAAAGTAAAAAAAAAAGCAAAAACATTTCCTTTTCTGGGTCTCGGGGTTAAATTGAAGCAGACATGTTCTTAATTGTTTTGGTAGACATTAGTCGCTTTTCCACTGGACATCTGCGCAAAACTTTACCGATATTTCAACCCAGTCTTATATCAAAATGTGAAATAGCTACATTTATCCACAGTGCAAAATCTATCAGTTTCACAATTAGGGCCTGAAAATTATAAAATGTTCACATTTTTTTATCCCATTCTTTTCCATTGGCCTGCAGACGGGTCACGGGACCGCTTGCAGCTAGGCTTCTCAAAATAAAAACATGGCGGTTTCTCCTTTCATTCTCAGTGGAAAATGTATTTCAAGATAGTTTGGACATAGAAAAGCATTTTGGTGATATTTCTAGTGAGAAATATACATTGAAATTTCACAATATTCGTTCAGTTCTTGTAAATGATCTTTGGTTTGTTTGTTATTACGATGAATATTTCACGTCTCAGCATAAAATTGTTACAGTGGAACGTTTTCTGCCGTTGCTATGTTTGTTGCTAAGGACGCTGCCACAGACGAAACCAAGTGGCGTGTTTGTTATTGTATTTAAATGTCAAAAAAACAGAAGTGCGTAATGTTGGTTTTTCTATAAAATCACAAATGTGATGGTTTGTTTATTTATTTACATGTACCAGACATGATGCACATGTTCCGTGATTGGTTATTGCACGTTACAGCGGGGTATGGTGTGTATTTACAGGTGTCTTCCCTTGCTATCTCAGTTACCTGTAACCATGGTAACAACCTCCACACGTACTTCTTAGACTTGGATCACAGTGAATTTTCCATAAGGAACTTTATCCTCACTACCTTCTCTTCTTCTGCTTCTGAAAGTGACTATCGTTCTGGAGGTAGAGCCGGCTGTCCACAAACCAGAGAGTTGGCGGTTTAATCCCTAAATGAAGTCTACAAGTAACTAGGCTAACTCAGGCTAGTATTATTAGCAAAATTTATATCTGCCCGTCATGTAATGTCTATTCACATATTGCATTAAATGTGAAACTATAGTTGCTTTTTCACTGGACATCTGCGCGAAACTTTACCGATATTTACTAAATGTCGTAAAAACAGAAGTGCGTATTGTCGGTTTTTCCATTAAATCACAAATGCGATGATTTGTTTATTTATTATTGCAAGATGACACGAGAAGTCATTCCATAAACATGGCAACGAATGTAAATATGGTGTTGATTTCAACCATAGTGTGTCATTGGAGGACAGAACAAGACTTTGAGTTTTGTAAAAAAAAAAAAAAGAAAAAAAAGAATAATAATTTCTTGTCATGTAGAAAATCAAGGTCAATGAAGTTACCATATTTGATTCCTTAGCCATAAATGGTAAAAACACATGTAATATGAAAGGAACCTAACAAAATTTTATTACTTTGGAGAAATTTTTCAAACTTTTTTATTGTTATGTATAAAATCAAGGTTAATGAAGTTACTATATTTGGCTTCTTACCCATAAGTGAGGTAGGTAGATATTAGTCGCTTTTCCTTTGGACATCTATGCAAAACTTTACTGATATTTACTAAGTGTCAAAAAAACAGAAGTGCGTATTGTCGGTTTTTCCATTAAATCCCAAATGCGATGATTTATTTATTATCCCGAGATGACACGAGAAGTCATTCCATAAACATGGTGACAAATGTAAATATGGTGTTGATTTACAGATATATTCATTATGATTATATTACCCCTCTATCTCATACTAAATTAAAAAATGATTGGGTTTCCCGGTGTGTCCACAGATATGTTTCTTCTCTTCTTCTTCTTCTTCGCTTGTTGTAACGTACATCAACATTCGGTTTTTTAATTCACCTGACTCTAGTTGTGAAAAAAGGTCTTTTCATTGCAGTTTTGCATGACGCCCGAAAAACCACCTCTTGCCAGCGCAAAAACTTTTAATCAAAAAATTAGACAAATGAGACACGGCAAAATTGTCGTTTTTCCATTAGGTAAATTTTTATGTGCAAGTTATATTTCCGATCCAATCCAACTTTATTTGTAAAGCACTTTTAAAACTCTGCAGTGGACCAAAGTGCTGTACAGAAGAATAATTAAAACCAAAATAGAAAAATAAAATACAGAATAGATTTAAAGACATAGAAACTGTACAAAAAAGAAAAAAGTGCTAGACAGAAGAATAAATAAAACCCAAATAAAAGAATAAAATACAGGATAGATTAAAAAGCCATACAAGTAAAAACAACAAAATAAAGAAATAAATAAAATAGATAAATAAGAACAATAAACCACTACCAAATAAACACAACAGAATCAAGATAGTACCTTCAAACATCTCACATGGTTTCAAAAGCCAAGGATATTTGTGCAATTTGAGGGTCAATGGAAAAGTGACTGTTGTCAAACACGAACAATTTCCATTTAAAGTGTAGTGAAATGTTTTAAGGGCTCAAAAATTAGGAAATTGCATTTAACGGGAGATTGCAAGGTCCAAAGATGGGCCGAGGACCACCATTTGGACAACACACGTATGAGAAAATGATTGACGGGTCTTAAATAGGATGGTATTTTGATATTTCGTCCTCTACGGTACAGAACGGAATTAAAAGATTCAACAATTCTGCAGCGTAAAGGGCAAAAGTTCAAGTCTGAGCTGAAACCACCGATCTATGATTCATCTGGACCTGATGGAACCTCATGGGTCTGGATTATTTGCTCAGGCTCTACTATATGGAGTTCGACACATATGCCAAAAGGAAAAAGAAGCCTTCTGGGTAAATCCACCTCCAAATCACCAGATTTCAGAAAATGATCCTGACTGACCTTGTCTGAGGATAGAAGTTTATATATTTGTAAGTTTATGAAAGCGTGGAATCCATGACCTTCAGGGTGTGGATAAAACAGAAACAATTACAATCAGTTTGATAGAAAATACCAGCTTTATATTTTGTGCTTGTTGTACAGTCTTCAGTTTGGACAGGATTAGTTACTTTTTCATTTGGACAACGGGCTACCAGCAGTACTTTTAAACACCGTAGGGATTATTTTTGTGCATATGCATATTTTTGCACATTTTGTAGATCAAATTCTGTGTACATGTATATTTTTTGCACATTTTGGGAAGGTAGATGTATATAATGTTCTGTGTTTAGCTTACCGGCCGACAGGCTGTAAGCTATTGTCGTCATGCGTCGGCGTCTGTCGTCCGTTACAAAAATTTCAATCGTCTTCTTCTCCAAAACTACAATTCCGATTGACTTCAAACTTAGTATACAGCTTCTTTATGATGATGTCACAAAAGTTAGTGAAATTATTTGGATCCGGATCTGATTCTGGATTTGGTGCGACTTTGAAAAATGTCCCCATTATAAGAGATAGGAAGTGGATCGATGCAATAACTCAGTAAATATAAATGATATCTAGTGTAAATTTCTACAGTCCAGCCCTGATGGGGAGATGACCAAAACATAATGTCCACATGCTGATCAGGATCTTCTTCTGGATCCGGGAACTTACGGAAAATTTAACATTGGCTCTTATGGGGAAAAAATTTCAATCGTCTTCTTCTCTGAAACTCCAGTTCTGATTGACTTCAAACTTGGTATACAGCTTCTGTATGATGATGTCAACACGTGTTGAAATCATTTGGATCTGGATCTGATTCTGGATTTGGTGCAACTTTGAAAAATGTTCCCATTATAAGAGATAGGAAGTGGATTGATCCAATAAATCAGTATCAATGATATCAAGTTGGAATTTGAACTTTTTAGAGATGTGATTGGAATATGACCAAAACATGGGCTATTTCTGTAATAGAATAAATACACAGAACTGGGTGAGAATAAATGGCATCTGGATACATTTCCCAAAGCTTTTCATTTGGCCGGTAAGCTACAGGACCATTGGTCCTATATTTATACTATACTTTCTCTTTTGCATCATATAAATTAAAAAAATCTGCTTCAGATATTAAATGCGCGAAATCTTACATACTTTAATAACATGAATCGGAAAACAAAAAAGTGCTGGTTAGCTCATGTTTACAATATACAGGGTATATAAAAAAAAAAAAAAAAAAAAAAAAACAACTATACATTTAACTCTAACCCTAACTTGGCCTGTCCTCAGTGACATTTTCAGGCCTAAACAAGTTGAATTAACATTGAAAGGCAGGAACAGCTGTCATGGGTAAAGACATGAAATGGGCATGGTGTCCAAAGTGTTAATGCTGTAACCTGGCAATTTTTTGGAAAACAAGATGGATGCCCATTGTCCCCTCCCATGACCTTTGATTGGATTTAAATCCCACTGCTACTTCACACAAACCAGTTTTAACTTGGATTGCGCAATTTGCCCCTGCTCAGTCATGCATGGAAACCTGAGTCTGTAAATCTGGACAAATATCCACCAATCCCCTACCTACCGACGTCCAGAAAAAGAAAATTACAAAAATTATCAAATACGGAGCTGGGGGTAATTTTTCAAATTGTATATATATATATATATATATATATATATATATATATATATATATATATATATATATATTTTTTTTTTTTTTTTTTTTGTTTGTTTGTTTTTTGTTTGTTTTGTTTTGTTTTGTTTTTTTTTGTTTTGTTTTTTTTTTGTTTTTGTTTTTTTTGTTTTTTTTGTTTTTTTTTGCTCCCCCCTTATATGATGGTGGTTTATTACACATATATATTGGCTTATTTCCATTTATAGAATGGATTTATAAATGTTCCACTAGATACTGTATTGTCATGTGCAGACAGTGTTTTGAAGTAGATCTGGTAGCTCTGAGACAAATATTCCTTTTGAATAAAACCCATTCTCTCATTAATTCTCAGAATTTCACATTTTTGCCAAAACTGTAGCGTAGAAACTACAACCAACCAGCATTTTTGATTTAATTTTCTTTATTGATAACTCAAATATGGTAAAGTTTAACTACTTTTATCCTGGAGGCATTTTACTTGTTATTATACAGTGGGAACTATAGAACTGCATGAACTGAATATTAAATATCTTGGGAGTTGCCATGGAACTCAGCCACTGAGTGAATCACACAAAGTTGTCAAACACAGACCAATACGTCGACTGTATCTTGTTTAAAATTTTCCTAATTTTAAATTATTTGGAATGAAATGGAATTCAGCGCCATAACTGAAGACAACCTTATCAAAGCCAGCTCTTTGCTTTGGATCCAGAAGTGGTCACATGAGTGAGGTTCAATTGGATTCATTTTATTAGTGTATGAAAATTTTAAAAAATAAAAATAAAAAATTTGATGTGATTTGAAGCATTTATAATGTTAATTTTGCTTTGCTTTACCCCATTGAATCCTATTCTTCTGCACCCCCCCCCCCCACACACACACACCCCCTTCTATTTTTTCTGGATCTGCCACTGGAATCTAATAACCCTATTTTCTAAAAGTATGAAGTAAATCCAAGCAGGTCATTCAGGAACATTTTGTGAAATCTGGTTTAGTGGATTTAACCTTAAACCAACTCTCGGCGCCTGTCCTTACACTTTTATAATTCAAGTTAGCACATCTGTTTGTCGAAGGAAATGTGGCCAATTGTGTAGAAATGAAGAGTGACATTTTTTTGCTGCTTCAAACTCACATTAAACAACATTTAATCATTTTGTTGGAATAATAGTTCATGTGGGCAGCATTATATTTATAAAAATAAAATCAATCTGTAGTGTCAGTTTAGTTGCATATAAATCATCACTTCTAATTCTGCTCTAATTTTGTGCATTCGTAAAATCTGAGGGTTCATCTGCCTATAATGGGGTTTTATATATAGTACAGAAATGAATGTGGACGTCTACAGTTCAAAGGGTTTTACTTCAGTTTCCTAGTGATATTTACTGCCCTTGGTGTCTCTGTTCCTTTGCATTTTAAAGAGTTTCTGTGTGAAACTCTTTGGACTTTGGGCCAAGGACTGAGATGATTTACAATAAAGACATATGTGAAGACATATACAGACTTTTAAAGGGAAAAATATAATGGAGGCCATTAATACACGACAGAATATAGCGTATAGTTGACTTTATTATTAGAGGCAGCAGCGAACAGCGCCTTCAGTTCAGTCCAAATTATGTTCCTCATTTCAAGGCGTAAATTTCCAAAGCTTTGTAGAAAATAAAGGAGACAGAGTCTGATCCTGTAAATGTTCCATCTATTTTAACCCATAAAGACCCAAACATCCACCACTGACCAAAACCATCTACTGATCTAAACTGTTTAACACCTGCTGATCCACTAATCCTATCAATACATGTAAATAATTAGTGAAAAATACAGTTTATCATCTTTTCATGGTCATCAGATATGACCCACTGGGTTTATGTTCAGTTGATGAAATATTTTAATGAAAAAGTCACATTTTCTGTAGTTTTCTTTGTTTTGCTCATAACCATTAACTTTAACCCATAAAGACCCGGTGCTACTTTTGTGACAGTTCCAAAATATTTTTTTTCTCTATATTTAATTGATCTTAAAGGGCTCATATTTTACTAAACCCACTTTTATTAGTCTTTGGTTCATTATTACCTCCGCCAGGAGGTATTGTGATTGCTTTGCTTTGCTTTGTTTGTTTGTTTGCAACTTTACAGGAAAACCATTACAACCATCTTTGTCAAATTGTCCCCACAGATAGGCCTAGGCCCTGGGACCAACCCATTTAATTTTGGGCCAATTAGGCCAAAGTTCAAGGTCACAGCAAGGTCACAAAATCTACAATTTTCCTATCTCTCATCATTGAGCAATTTTCAAAAATCCATAAAAAATTCCAAACAACTCCGATTAGCCTCCAATTTGATCCACCTGTAGCTTATAACAATATCTTGTATCTGGCACAAAATTGTCCACATCCACTGTGGAATGTGGACTCTGTGGACATTTCAATTTAACATTGAAAATCCCATTTACGACACATTTTTCCTCATAACTCAACAAAAATACCAATTGGAATTTAATATAATTTGACATACACATGACTGGTACCAAGCTTCAACTTTTTCTGCTGTATGGAACAACCTGGAAACTTTTTAATTTTAAAAGAAATAGCTGATCCACACATGGACACCATTTGGGGTGCTTGGTGGAGGTTTGCGTTCTCTGAACACTTGTTTATTTGTGTATTTGGACCCTAATAGTTCATACAGTTTGAATTTGAATCTTCCAGGTGCTGCAAAACTATCTTTAGATTCATTTTGGCAAAAATTGAGTGGATTTCTACAACCTGTTTTAATTCCTGCTTAATTTGTTACATCTATAACTAGTTACGTCATGACATTTGCACATACAAGGTCAAGACTTTCAACGAACATTTCCCTAAGTACGACATAATTGTTTATCAGCAGCAGCAGTTGTAGTAAAAACTGAAAATATGTCCAAATTTCGAGTCGATTACCTAAAATGTTCAGCTGTTGGTTGAACAGGACAGAGCAGCACAGCCAACAACCTGGAGGGGGCGGGGCCTGAAGTGGTTCATTTGCATTTAAAGGGCCAGCGCTCCAAACCACCTTTCTGGTTTCATTCCTCAGAAATCGGGTTGAAGATGGACCTGTGGAGTTGAATTAATGAAGAATTCAGAGCCAAGCAGAGCATTTACAGTTTATGTAGACCACAGGGAAATGTTTGAAAATGAAGAATTCCATTTAAAAAAAAAGCAAAATATCACTCCTTTAAGTGATTATCACCATTTATTCTAATATTATCATCTGTATTTTGCATTTTTTCAGTGAACATCAGGTATTTTACTCTATTTAATTCACTGATCATGTAGATGTTCATAAAAGCTCAGATTAAAATTGAGGTTTATTATATCAGAAACAGAGAAAACTCAAGAAAAAGTGACTTTTTCAGGAAAATATATCGTTAACTGAACAAACCCAGTGTCTCCATCCACTGTCATTGATCCAACTCCATGGATTTTACTGGTGAATCAATGTTGTAGAAGATGACGGTGTTTCCACAGTAACTACGGAGCCTCTGAATGTCCAAATGGGTCATATCTGATGATCATGAAAAGATGACAAACTGCATTTTACACCAATTATTTACATGGATTGATAGGATTAGTGGATCAACAGGTATTCAACAGTTTAGATCAGTAGATGGTTTTGTCAGCGGTGGCTGTTTGGGTCTTTATGAACTTAACTTAATTCAAGATTTTTTTTGCTTGAATTAAACAAAAAAATCTGCCAATGGAATAAGTGAAAATTATCTTGGTAAGATTTCTTGAAATAAGATTTTCCAGATCTATTGTCTAAAACTCAGTTCTTATATCTCACTGAAAAGTTACTCTTTCAGGGATTATGTCTTATTTTAAGTGTGATGAGATATTTGGACTAGAAATGAGAAAAATACACTTGGTAAGATTTAGATTAGATTTTTTTCAGTGAAAATTCAGAAAAATATCTTCTTTATACTGATAAAATACAAAATACAAAGGATACTATAATAAATAAACGGTGATAAATCACTTAAGAAAGGCTAGATATCGAGAAAATGTCATTTGGGAGCTGATAAAAGTAGCGTTGGGTCTTTACGTGTTAAATCTGGTGTTGGGACGTTATTAGAAATGATCTTTACCCCCTTGGAATACAGAAAAGACCTCCTCACATTGACTTGCATTTACCTTCTGATCCAAGTGTTTTAAGTGACAGTAAATAAACGGCTGTTGGCAGCTGATGGGAACACTGGCTGTTAAGGCTAATTACTTATTCTGCTTTTGTTTTAAAGCAGATTACAGACAGAAACAGCTGCAACATGTGCCGACAGATAAACCCAGGAAACACTCATAAACATCTGGAGCCGAGCGTTCCCCTTCACGTTTACAGAGAAGTCCTCAGGAGACATTATTGTCCGATTGTAGGGTTTTTTCCTCCTGAAATTATCATATGTTTTTTCCTTCTTCTTCCCTCATGTTGTCATTTAACATTCACCTTGTGTAGCACCAGTCGGGGGGCGCTTTTATGTGTGCTACTCCAAACCAAAAACACTTCAGACTGAGTTGTTTTGTTTTTCTTTTTGCCAGTATTCCTAGACACCTGCTTTGCATAAAAAAACCCAGATACTCCGCAATACAAGCCACAAACACCCACAACAATCCAACATACAGTCATGTACTGATCCAATCCAGTCTACTTTTATTTGTATAAGCACATTTTACCAACACAAAGGGTACGTTACATGATGTTTTTTAAATCCGATTTATTTTTCCAGAAGAAATTAATTTGGAACTAGAGTATTTTCTCTTCTGTTGACATGGAAATGTTAAACCCGAATAAAGGTTTACATGAGGTATTAATGAGGTAGATAAGTGAGTAAAAGGGTTTGCGCTGCAGTGCTCATGTTGCCTTGTTCTCGCAGCCCTTCTGTTAGCTTAGCTTAGCATAGTCACTGCATTTCCACGGGCACACGTAGCCAGTTTTTTAAAGGTGATTTGTTGTCTTTTGTAAGTGATTTTGTGAAATCCGATTCTCCCTAATTATTTCTTTAGATCTGCGACTTACTGCACTCATACAATCTTGGGACTGTTGTGTTGACGGAAGTTGGAAAATCTTTTTGTTGGAAGGAATGCATGCGCTAAATTAGCTTTGCTTTACCGTTTTAGCTTTGCATTAGATTTTCTTGCAGTAAGTAACTGCAGTAAGTCACATGGCCATGATTTGAGCCTCAGTTTGTGATCATATTGACCCCACCAGACTAAAGGAATGATTAGGGAGAACTGAATTTCACAAAATCACTCATAAAATACTACAAATCACCGACAAAAGCCTGGCTACGTCTGACCATAGGAATGAAGTGATTATGCTAAGCTAGACTAGGCTAAACTAAGCTAACGGAAGGGCTGCAAGAACAAGGCAATCGGTGCACTGCAGTGCAAACTGATTTGCCCTCTTATTGAACTCATTAGTGCATGACAAATGAATGAATAAAAACAGGTGGTGAACTCTTCCTTCAGGGTTTTCCAGGCTGGTAGATCCCATCAGAATAGCCCACTGGAACGGTTTGGGTTGACTAGACTGCATTGTATATTTTTCCACCAGCGCAGAATGTGTGCGTCATTGCGACAGGACAAGACAACGAGCATGTGCAGAATGGCAGGAATAAAGTCCAAACGGAGTAAAGGGTTTACATGTCCGAGGAATAATTTAGTGCGGAATTAAAAGGGGATTAAACCAGTGACTTTAATCGGATTTAAATTTAATCCAAACTATTCTTTTTCAACTGGAATAAGGTGTTTACATGGGCATCTGAAATAGGATCTAACCTTTACTCAGATTAAACCAGGAATAAAAGTTGTCATGTAAATGCACAGAAAGTCTCCCAAGTGCTGCAAAGAGTACAAATTATACAAATAAATACATGTTCATAAGCATATGATCAACAATCCGTAAGATTACATGACAACTTTTATTCCTGGTTTAATCTGATTAAAGGTTGGATCCTATTTCAGATGCCCATGTAAACACCGTATTCCACTTGAAAAAGAATAGTTCGGATTAACTTTAAACCTGAATAAAGTCGCAGGTTTAATCCACTTTTTATTCCGAACTAAATATAATAATAAACGACAAATCATTGTGTTTGTGATTTAACAGAAAAACCAACATTACACACTTCTGTTTTTTGACATTTAGTAAATATCGGTAAAGTTTTGCGCATTTGCCCAAAGGAAAAGGGACTAATGTTACAATATTCTGTTTCTTCCAGAGTTCGCAGTCCAGTCACATGCTAGCTGGTTGTTGTGTATAATCTGTATTCGATATGTGCTGCTCTGGGACTATTTAACCTTCAAGTGAACATAAACTCCTACTGTGCATATTTTACATTATTCCAATGTAGATTTGATCCGATTAATACTTCTGAAGTGCGCCCAGACAAGACCAGAATGGAGTGCATCCAACATTTCTCTTTTCAGCCTGGTTTGTAACGTGACTGCAGGCTGTTTTTGTGAGGAGCTCGTACGGTAGAACAGGACTTTGTGAGGCGCTGTGCAGTAAATGTAAATCTGAGTGCAGGTGTGCTGTCAGTGGAGCAGATGTTTGGCTTCCAGCGGGTTTAGAGTCGGATACTGCAGCTCAGACTGTACCGCCGTGCCCTCTGGAAATGTATTTGACCTTATCCAGTTTTCTGATAGAAGGAAACCCACCTGACAAATACCTCGACACACTCCGCCATAACCCCGGAACATGAGCTGCAGGTAGTCGTCCTCCTTCAGTGACAAAAATAGACAGGTGTATCAGCAGACGTGTAGCTGACAATTCGTGATAAGGAGGTGAATAAGCAACAAAAGCAACGTTATTTAAGGGTTGGAGCTGTATATCGTATAAACCAGGAGTGTCAAAGTCATTTTAGTTCAAACCAATATGATCTCAAGTGGGTCAGACCAGTAAAATATTATCATAATAACCTATAAATAATAAAAAGTCCAAACTTTTCTCTGTTTTAGAGCGAAAAATGATCAAAATGTTTACGTATCAGTCAGTCAAATTTTATTTATATCTACATCTACAATTATCCTTTTAAAAATCTGGATTACATGAACAACCATGGAATTGAAATTTAAGAAAATAAATAATTCTGAACAATATTATACCTCAGTTTATCAGTTACACACACATGTACATTAGGATCTATCCCATAAAGACCCAAACAGCCACTGGTGACGAAAAAACCATCAACTGATCTAAACTGTTTAATACCTGTTGATTCACTAATCTTATCAATACATGTAAATAATTAATGCAAACTACAGTTTGTCGTCTTTTTGTGGTCATCAGATATGACCCATTTGGACGTTCAGAGGCTCCATAGTTTCCACGGAAACACAGTCATCTTCTACAACGTTGATTCACCAGTAAAACCCATGGAGTTGGATCAGTGACAGTGGATGGACACACTGGGTTTATGTTCAGTTAATGATAGATTTTACGAAAAAAAGAAAAGAGTTTTCTCTGTTTCTAATATAATAACCCTCAACTTTATTCTCAGCTTTTATGAACATCTACATGATCAATGAATTAAATATAGGAAAATACCTCATTTACACTTAACAATGCAAAATACAGAGGATAATATTTTAATAAACATTTATAAAACACAGGTGAGAGAGAGAGAGAAACATTCATTTTTGTAATTGCCACAAAAGTGGCACTGGGTCTTTATGGGTTAAATATCACAGTGGATCTACAAATACACAAAACATTTAGTAACAGGCATCTGGAACTGAAAATATATCATTTAATATATAATCATCTGTGTAACTGTTGCACTTTGCAAATTCATCTGGTGGTCTGAATCTGAGCTGTTAACAGGCTGTTTGATACCCCTGATCTGGGGTGCTGTAAAAAGGGGGGGTAAACATGACAAATTCATGGGGCCCAGCATTTCTGGGGGGCCCAGAGGGCTGTGGAGGGAGTCGAGTGGATACAGATTAGAAGTTATGAAAATTTTGTCTCAGATCCCCTGTATAATAGAGGCATAAAACCCGGGAGTTGGATGTTGAAATCTTGTTATGTTTCACTTTCGCCATCAGAATCGTGGTGATGACTGAGCCCCCCCCCCCACACACACACACACACACTTTTTTTTGTTTTGTTTGTTTTATTTTAGCGACTTATTTTTTTGTTTTGTTTGTTTTTTTGTTTGTTTTATTTTAGTTACTTTTGTTCTGTTTGTTTTATTTTATTTAGCTACTTATTTTTTGTTTGTTTTGTTGGTTTTTTGTATGTTTTACTTTAGCTACTTATTTTTTTGTTTGTTGTTGTTTTTTTGTTTTATTTTAGCTACTTATTTTTTGTTGTTGTTTTGTTTGTTTTATTTTAGCTACTTATTTTTTGTTTGTTTTATTTTTTGTTTGTTTCATTTTCGCTACTTATTTTTTTGTTTTGTTTGTTTTTTGTTTGTTTTATTTTTTGTTTGTTTCATTTTCGCTACTTATTTTTTTGTTTTGTTTGTTTTTTGTTTGTTTTATTTTAGCTGCTTTTTTTTGTTTTGTGTTAATTAGACAATTGTTGCATCTATTTTGAACTGATTACTTGTCAGTGTTGGATTTATATTAAGGGTTGTCTTCTTTTGGGTCGGGTGGGATTGTGGTAGGGACAAACAGACAAATGAAAGAATGGAAGTCCTTTTTATCACATTTACACTGTCATGCCTGTGAAATTACTTCCAATAAAGAAAGTTAATACAACAAATCGTTCCAACAAAACGACAAGATACTGAATCTTGCAAAGGAACCACAACATTTAGCTTTCATGAGGCCCACAGTTGCTAGCGGTGCCTGAGCCCCTGATAGAAACCATCACGGAGGGTTTCGGTGCTTGTTCACCTGACGTCGACAGATTGGATTTGACTGTTTTTCTTTCAAGTCACTCTCCTTTCTATCTGCAGACAATAACACCCGCTCTTCAGTGTGTTGCTTTTAATTTTGCTTTAAATCTTTTCAACAAGCGAAGAAAATGTTCCGCAGCAGCTGGAGTGGACCTTGATACTGACCTGAGACAAATAAGCTTCGCAGACGCTTCTGTCGGCATCTCGGCTTTGCGTGTCAGAAGAGGTTTAGTTGTGTGTCTTCTGCTCTGAAAACACAAATTCACCTTCACAACGTTCGCTTCTGTCCTCCTGAAGTGGTGGGAGTATTTAAGTCATCCATCACCGTGCTTTTTTTAAACCAGAGCTCATCATTTCATCGTCCTTTCAGCTGAGTGCACTTCATTTTATTATTATTTCCAACACATTGACATGTTGAAGGTAGATTTTTGAGGGCTTGATTGCCTTAAATTATTGCATTTAATAACTGAAATTATCTTGGCTAGTAGTGAAGGGCAATTCATGAACAAATCATTCAAAAGAATCGATTCATTTAAGTGAACGAGTTGAATCTATTCATGAACACAACTGAATCGATTCAGCAGCAGTTTGCTAATATTATTGCCTATTATCACATAAACTAGTCAGAATAATGACTCACTGAATTGTATACGAATTGATGACTCACTGAATTGTTCATAAACTGATGACTTGCTGAATCGTACCCGAATTGATGACTCAATGAATTGTTTACAAATTTATGACTCGCTGAATCATTCACAAATCAATGAATCGTTCACAAATTGATGAATTGTTCACATATCAATGAATCGTTCACAAATTAATGACTCGCTAAATCATATACGAATTAATGACTCACTGAATTGTTCACAATTTGACGACTCGAATCGTTTACAAATTGATGACTTGCTGAATTATTCACAAATCGATGAACCGTTCACAAATCGATGACTCTCTGAATCGTTTACAAATTGATGACTCGCTGAATCGTTAACAAATTGAGGACTCGCTGAATTGTTCACGAATCACTGAACCACCGAGTCTACTGAACCGCTGAACGAGACTAGATACCCCTAACCGTAAGAAGACACAACTGAAGCCATATTGGATTATGAACAAAGCGAATGTAGCGATATGCAGTCAAATATTTTTGTAATGTTTAAAATGTTGAAGTTTAATTGTAAGAAAACACAAAATTAAATTAGCAAACAGAGCACAAAGTTGTTTTAAGTAACATAAAGTAGATGACATGTGGCGTAGTGGCTTAAGCACACGCGACAAATTGGCAACACAAGTTTGCGACCGCTGCCTGCAGGATGTTTTTTAAATTATGGAATCGATTGGCAACAGAAAAACGAACCGCAAGAATCAAGTTAGCTAAAAAAAATTGGACTTTCCATCATCACTTTGCAGGCTTGTTTGCGTTAAATTGTTGCATTTAATTAGTAAAATTATCATGGCTGGGGTTTGGTCAGGTTGAGGCACAAGAATAACATGGTTAAGGTTAAGAAAAGATCGCGGTAAGAGCTTAAAATTTAACTTAACAAGACAAATGTTGCAAAAATGATCTCATGTGGTTCATGGAGTTGGTTTTTCTACAGTTTTTTGTCATCTAGCCACTTTTTTATGCATTTATTATTATCATAAGAGGAATATACTTAACTCATAAAGGCCAAGAGCTATTTTTGTGCCAAGTTACAAATGAATTTCTCCTTCAATATAACCTTTTATAAGTGATTTGTCACCATGTATGATAATATTATCCTCCTCATTTAGCTTTTTTCAGTGAAAAGCTGGTATTTTCCTTTATTTAATTTACTGTTGGTACAAAGATGTTCATAAAAGCTCAGCATAAATTCAAAGATTATTACATCAAAATAAAGAAAACTGAAGAAAATGTGACTTTTCCAGTAAAATATATCATTGACTGAACATAAAATAAATGTCTCTCAAACAACACTGGTTTTACCAGTCAATCAGTTCCTTCCAACACATTGACATGTCGATGGTAGATCTATGCTTGTTTGCATTTGACCTCCCTGCTATATCCCCCATTTTTTAACTTATGTTTAAATTATGTCATGTGACTTTTCTAAAGCTTTTGTTATAATCGATGCATTTATCGGCAGAATTAAGTCTCTTGCTGTTTTTGTTGCTCCACCATTACATTTTCAGAGCTGGGATCATCGTTTTCGTAGATGTAGAGATGCTTGAGGATTATTCGTAAGTTCCATTTTCATTTTCATTATCATTCTTTTTTTTGTTTTGTTTTCGTTTTGCATGTTTTCTGTTCATCTTACCATTGTCATGTCATTATCATCACTTTGCTTTAACAAATTCACCAACAGAACATCAAAGTTGAGTTGAGTTTAATGTATATGGCCACCAGGGGGCTCCAAAACATACATAGATAGATGGGTGGGTAGGTAGGTAGATGGATGGGTGTATAGATAAGTGGATGGATGGATGGATGGATGGATGGATGGATGGATGGATGGATGGATGGATGGATGGATGGATGGATGGATGGATGGATAGATAGATAGATAGATAGATAGATAGATAGATAGATAGATAGATAGATAGATAGATAGATAGATAGATAGATAGATAGATAGATAGATAGATAGATAGATAGATAGATAGATAGATAGATAGATAGATAGATAGGCGGATGGATGGATAGACTTAATTAGGGACCACAGTGAGGAGGGGAAAAAAAAGTCATAATTTCCCAATAACATTGTTATAATAGAAGACAAAATCCTGATTGACTTAAAACATCATATAATAATTAAGACTTAACTCTGGTAACATTATCATTGGTTCTGTTCCATTTAGTTTCCCCAGGATGTTAAGACCGGGAACTGATTCTAAATGGAATGCAGCCATTGGTAGTGACATCAGTCACAGTTGCATGTGTTTTGCTTTAGTAAAACAAAATGTCTGCTTTGAAACGCACATTTATTTGATCAAAAAGATCTTTGAATTTTTCTGCAGTGTAGCTTGCCAAACCCAACATAACATTATTGTGTTAAAATTCTTACAACTGCAGTGAATTACTGGCAACAGGTCTTAATTTCCACACTTTTCGACAGAACAAACAGAAACTTCACTGGTTTGACTAAACATTAAGCAAAGTAGCTTGAAAATAAAAAGATTATTACAAGTGATCAGGTTTGCTTTAGATGTTAGAGTGGCAGGAATTAGTCAATAAATCAATGAAATCTTGAGTAGTAAATTAACTGCCACATATTTTGTTAATCAGTCATCCAGTTTTAGTAATGTTGTAGAAAAAAATCTCAAGTTTACAGTTTTTTTTTTCTTTCTTTTTTCTCCCATGACAGTAAACTGAAGATAATTGAGTTGCAAATCAACTAGAATATTGCGGATGTCAACTTAGGCTTTGGAAACTGATGGACATTTTTCATAATTTTCTGACGTTTAGTTGATGAATAATCAGGAAATTAATCATTAATCATCCGTTGCAGCCTTACTTGAAATGACTGTCTGTTTTTTGGGGTTTTTTTTTCTCCTTCTTGCTTCAGTGAGTTTCAGTCTCTCTTCAGTTGTTTTTAACTTTCTGTTCGAGTTATACGTATAAGTTTTGTTTGAGTTTACTGACGTAAATCTTCCATTTCTAAAATTGCAGCATAAACACAGTGGGAGTTAATGAGATAAAACCTTTGGCTCTGCTGTTACTCAAAGTAGAGAAACATATGGATGATGTTTTCTAGAGATTGCACAGTTTATGTTTTATTACAGAAAAAAATATCTTGACGGTGTAAAAAAACAAAACAAAAACTGTTTATTTATTTCCCCATAAACCCCTTCTCAACCTCTGTGTGGTTCAGATACAGGTCTGCTGTTCACTCCGACTTGGTTTCTGGCCAACAAATTCTTCAGACGGAGGAAACCCCGTGACCCGGCAGTGTTTTATTTCCACTTCTTTTTGTCTTCTTTCCTCAGGACTCTGGGAGGCGTCCAGAAGAACTGTTGAACCCGGCCGAATACATGAGCTATCAGCGCGTCTGCAACATGGATCACTACCCCGAATCTCAGCCGGCCCAACCCTACCCCCCCGTTACTTTCTTGCCTCAGCATCCCTACTCGCAGCCGCCTTCCGACGAGCCCATGTACTCCAACACCAACTACCCCATCCCCACCCCCGGACCAGGACCCGGACCCGGTCCCCGAGCTCCGTTCACCTTCCCCAAGGAGCAGTCGGTGTGACCTGCCACGCAACCTCCAACTTCACAAGAGGCGACGTGATCGTACCGCCAACACTTCATGGAAAACCAAGCTCCCTCCGCCTTCCTGCCATAACCAGTGTCTATAACCCCGCCCCCCAGAAACCCCTTCTTGCCTTGTGTATTGTGCACTGCTTGTACCACCTTGTGATGTTAACATAGCGTACACCGACCCCCCACCACCACCACCACCAACGTAGACAGCGTTTTAACCCCCCCACCTCTCGCACGTGGTCGCTTCCTCACCTCTGAATGTTTCGCTTCTTTGCCAACCGTCAAAACCGTGTACAGAATATGATACTGTATCACTCAAGATCTGTTTCTTTTCTTCTGTTTCTATTCTTTTTTTTTATTATTCTTTTTTTTCCCCCACAGTGATGGTGACCTTTCATAGCTTAGTGCTTCTTTTTGTTTGTTTTCAGTTCGTCTGTCAATCATATGCTTGCTTCTTTCGAAAGTGGTGTATACTGTATGTGTGATCGGGTGTATAGTGATGAAAAAAAGGTTAGTTAAAAAAAACAAACAAACAGACAGGCCGTATGATTTGTGAAGCTAATTATCAATCTCTAATGACATGGACCACCCCTTTAATGACAGTAAATGACAAGTTGTGAAGTGAAGTTGTGAATTGGCAGTCTCTTAACTGAATCCTTAATTACCGTCCATAATAACTCTGCTTTTACGGAGTTACTAAATATTTCGGATCATGAGAAGCGAATGTTATTCTCAATAGCTATGAAAAAAAAAACAACAACAAAGGGCTTTGAGATCTAACAGTATCTACTCTTCTATTTTTCCATTATTATTATTATTATTATTATTATTATTATTATTATTATCATTATTATTATTATCATCTACCAGTAGTTGCCAAAGAAACATTCAGTTTTTGTCCATTTGCTTTCTGCGTTTACATTGGTTAATAGAAAATAGCTGATTTGCCAATAAAGAGCTGAAGTCCCGCCCCTTCCTGTGTGTCCTATATTAAAATAATAATAATAATAATAATAATAATGGAAGTCAATAGCAAGAGTTGATTTTTTTGATCCCATTTGAGGCACATGTTACAGAGACTACTTAAAGTATTATTTTAGAAGTCATGTAAGTTGTAGTTTGTTGTTGAAATGGTAAAATGACATCTAGTCTCATGTGAAATGGCTACATGATACATGTCACCAACACTAAAATGAATGTTACTTCAATGTATTTTACCTCAGAGTTGAAGAACTAGGTGCATAAGTATTAAAGAGGTGAAACATCCATCCAGTTTGGTCATGTTGAAGCTGCTGAGACAGAGACGGTTATGTCACTTACGTAGCTTTAGGGGCTTATTTAGCTTTAGTTTCCCTGTTCATGTCTGGTATTTCACTGATTTTAAAACAAATGGCAACTTTCTTGACTTGTAAAACTACCTTTTAAAGTGATAAATATCATACGTGTAAATGGTGACACTATTTACATGTTACAAAAAGAAAAATATTCATCTGTCATTGACCACCACTCGTATTTTTTAAGTTAGGGGAAAGGAGCGAGGCTTCAGCTCTGTTTCTACATCCCAGTTTACATAATAGACCACATTCACACGGCGGCCATTTTCCTCTGATGTCACGGTTAGGATTGGAAATAAAGGATAAATTCACACAATTGTGGTCAGTTTTTATAATGGACAGATGTCCCCTCGTATCATGTATTGGACAATGGTGTTAGCTAAGAAGTGGTTGGATGCTAATGTCAAATTTGCTGTTTTACTTTAAAATACAGTCAAATATCCATCCATATTTTCACTCTTCTTTGTCTTTTCATCGGACAGTGAAAATCTGAAGGTATATCAGATCATATTTCAAAGTAAACCAACGTATATGAAGTCAACAGCTAACATTAGCATGAAGCTGCTTTGTAGCTAACTCTATTGTTTGAACAGGAAGAGTGTATTTTATTGCTGAAACGTGTGTTTCCAACACTTGGTCAAGTGTTAGATATTTTAGAAATTGTTTACACCTTTCTTATTGTATGACAATGCTAATGCTCACTAAGAAGTTGTAGCATGCTAACACTAGTGGTTGAATACAGACAGTTTTAAATATGCTGTTTATTTTGATATAAGTTCTGATATCCATCCAGGTTTTCACTCTGTTGTTTCTCAGTAGATCAGCAGAGTCCTGAAAACAGTTTGTTGATTTCCTGGTGTTATAAAACTTGAAGATGTAATAATATCGCTGGGAAATGAACAAATTATTGTCAGTGCACCACCTCACTATTGATCAGCAACTGAAAAGACAAAGTAGAGTGAACATCTGTGTGGATACCACACATATTTCAGTATCAGAAACCAGAGGCAAATGATACACTTTACACCTTTTCCTTTGTGTCATGTGACACTACAAGACAACAGGGTTAGCAAAGAAATGGTTGAACGCTAATGTTAGCTTCTGGCTTCAAATATGCTGTTTTACTTTGAAATATTTTCAGATATCCATCCACATTTTCACTCTCCAATAAAAAGACAATGACGACTAGAAATCTGGATGTGTATCAGAGCATAATTCAAAGTATAATAATACAAGTTGTTAGCAAACAGAATCTAACATTAGCATTCAGTCACTTCTTAGCTAAAACCACTTTATGATAATGTTACATGGCAACAAGGAAAGTGTGCATTATTTTTATTATTATTTATTTATATTACATAGTTTCAAGCACTTGGTCAGATTTGCATAATTGTTAACAATTGTACACTCACAGTCGATGAAACGTCTGAGACCATATTTTTCAACATAGTTTTTATTTTGAAACCCTCAACCGGAATTTTTTCATATGAATCATTTGTTTAGGAAATTATTGGCATACAGAAACAAAAATCTAATGTTTCAAGAATAATTTCAAAACAAAAAACTTAACAAAAGAAAATGGCACCTGCCAAACACAAAGTCACAACAGTCACCACCGGGTATGGCCTCCGTTTGCTTTGATGCAGGCGGTGATCTGTTGGCGAATGCTTTGGACGAGGCGTCGGATGCTGTCCTGCAGAATCCTATTCCACTCTTGCTGTAGTGCCTGGTGCTGGGTTCTGATGGTGGGTTGGGAACAGCCCATACGTACGCCTGGTTATATCAGTGGAGCTCAAACCGGCCTCCACCATACCCAGTGCCCGGAGACGTTGTTAGTGTGATAGACGTGGCATGATGCCGTTCACTGGGCTAACGATGGTGGCCTTTTTTGGGCCTTTATACAGGCCTTCAAAACCAATCCTCAAATTGTGCAGATACCCACTGAGTATTGCTCAATGTGTATTTGGTCCACTTTTGCAAAGAGGCCAACCCACGTGCAATGAACTGTGACAACATGACAACTCATCATTATCTCAACTACCTGAGCACTAAGTCATCAATAAATCCACAATGAATAATTACAACCCCCCTACAAGTAGAAATACGCATACATTTCCACCTCAAAGTTTCTATTGACTGTCAAATAATTTTCGCTTTAACCGTAGCACCGCAGTAATGCTAGCTAAGAAGCGCTGAATGCTAATGTTGGTTGTTGAATGCTAACAGTTTCAAATATGTTGTTTTACTCTGAATATCAGTCCAATATGGGTCCAGATTTTTATGATCCAATGACGTGATAGCGATTTGTCCGATTTTTTTTAAACACAACATTTGACCTCCCTGCCTTAAACGTGATACTAGCTGAAAATGGCCGCCATGTTAATGTTGCCTATTGCTCACCGTATGCTGTATTTTCCATATCTGTATGTAAAAAAGTTGAGTTTTAAGGTTAGTTTAAGGTCCGTTACATTGTGGGTCCTTTACTTATGTGCAGGGTTATCAGCCAACGGTCGTCGTCGTTAATGCAGGTGAAAAAGGTGAAAGACAATCACGTATTTGGGTTGTCCTGAGAAAAAAATACAAAACACACACACACACAAAAAAACAAAAAAACTTGACTTAACACACACTACATTTACACACTAGTACTTTTTCAAGGACAGCCCACGTTTAACATATTTAAATATTTTTTCAATACGGTTTGTACTAATATAAAGAGTTTCTCAGTTTAGTAGTCTATGAAACACTGAAGAGAAAAGCTAGTTATTGTATTTTTTTAGAGAATGCTTAGTTATGAGCTATAGCACTTCGCTTATTTCCAGAGTTACACTGTGACTGTTATTTTCAGACCATACATAAGCTAATGTATTTGATGAGCCAATTCCAAGATACTGCCTCCTACACAAGCCCTGTAGACACAAGCAAATCTGCAACAACATGAAAGTTCACATTTTTTGCCATGTCAGACGTATGTTTTCTTTTTTTGTTGTTGTTGTTGTTGTTGATGGGGGAAAGGGAGGGAGGGGTGGGATTTAAAAGAAAAAAATACTTGTGTTTGTGCTAAATGTGAAGAAAAAAAAAAATCCTCAAGGTGTTGAAGGTAATTTAGTGTTTACTCTTAATGGTGGTTAATGGGATAGAGTAAAACTTGTGAGACTTTCTCCCGTGCTCACCTTGTTGTCTTGCAATGGCTCGATATGTGTGGTAGCATTTAGTTTAACCAGTGCTTTCTGGTTGGAAGGAGTTTGTTATTGCTGTACCTGATGTGTGAACAAAAAAAAAAAAAAAAAAAAAGACAAAAAAAAACCCAACACTGAAACACTACTTTGTCTTTTTGTGACACATTTACTATTCATGCAATCCTTCCTTTCTACTATTATTATTATTATTATCATTATTATTATTATTATGTAAGTGCTGTAACTCAGTGCAGAATATGCTAAAAAAAAATGGCATTTACATTACATTTTCACTGTTGGATTCCTCATTTTTTCCATCGCATTGATTTTTTCGGAGGATAACTGCCATGTTTATTTTCACCCTTGACCTTGTTTTGTGTTTTGTAAGACTGTAACATGCTCTTTTTATTTTTTTAAACATATGCATATATATATAAATATATATATAGGCCTGAAGCACATTTCTTTTTTTCTTTTTTTTTGGACATTTGTTGTACATTCGTGGAAGGATCAAAACCCGAGAATATACTAGGATTAGGATTAGGATTCCTGTTGTTGTCCAGGCTGGAATAATGAAATAATGTGTTTTTCATTTTTGTTTTTTGTTTTTTTTCTTATTTGGGCTTGAGTTTGATGTAAATATTAACAGTGTATCTGATGTGTGAAAAAAAAAAAAATCAAGTCATGCAGTTTAACATTAAACTTCACAAACTACCCATCTCATATTTGTTGTCATTTCGTTATGCGTGGAGTGGATTTATTAGATGTGGGCGGTTTATACACGCAATAAACACAACACACACACACACACACATATATATATATATATATATGCATACATATTAATTGACTTGTTCTAAGTTTTGACGCTGGAGCTGCTAACCTTTACACATCCTGCAGGTAAAGTACCATTTGCATGTGTTTGGAGTTGTATTTTCCCCTTCAACAGCTGCCTCCTACTGCTGGAAATGATGGTTAAGTACAGGATGAAAACTTAAAAGTGGCTTAAAAGAGGCTCCACGCAGCTCAGAGAACAGAATGTGGAATATATTAATGTTACATACTGCACAAAATGGAGATATTTGTCATGATCTGTTGTGCAAATGACTGAAAGGTAGTATATTGTTATGTCGGTACTGGATACTTCAGTCAGAAGTGGCAAAAATGTGCATATTTGTTACTTATTTGAAACAGATTACCTGGGGAACAGCTTTAAATATATATACTTAAACAAAACATTCTCTCAAATGCATTTAACTGTATGCTTTATGCACTACTACAACAGTTCCTACTCCCTTTCAGGCATAACAGTTGTTATTTTCTCTATTATTCCATTTTTTTTATTTTTGTTTTGTTTTATTTTTCCCCTATGTTTTGTATTATGTTTGTGTCTGAAATAAACTAAACTAAACTCTACATTCCACAAATACAGTGTAATGTTACTAATGGATTCCTTTGTTAATTCGACCAAACATAGCAGTAGATAATTCCATGTGTTCATTTCTTTCCACACTGTGCATTTAAAGGGATTAAATGTCGAATTTCTACTAAAAAAAAAAAGACCTAAATTTATCATCAGTGTTTAGAATTCAGAGCTCTGAAGTTCAACCAAAGATGCTGATGTGTTGGATTCCACAGACAGGAGCTGAACTTCATCTTCTACACGGGTGAGTTTGATTCTGATTCTTATGAAGGTCTAAAGTTATTATTATGGGATGTTATTATCTTTGCTAGTTATAGTTTATTGATCCATGGGACAGGTCTGACCTTGTTGGTACGATTCCAAACAGATCTTTCGTTCAGCTACTGACGACACAAACTGTACAGAAAACAGGTGATTTATGGTTTTACTTTGGCTGTTTTCAGTCTAAAAACAGAGCTAAGCTAACAGAGCTAAGCTAACACGGCTAAGCTAACAGAGCTAAGCTAACAGAGCTAAGCTAACAGAGCTATAATGTAAACTAGAAAAGCACTCAGAGAGCGCAGACCTCCACAAAGGCAAATATCCCCCCACAATCACCACCAAAATTTAATCATTTATTCCTTGTGTCAGTATCAACATTTCCTGAAAATTTCATCAAAATCCATCCTCAACTTTTTGAGTTATGTTGCTAACAGACAGACAAACCCCAATGACAACATAAGGTAACAAGAAAAGCACTCGCAGACCTCCGCCAAGACAGACCCCCCCCCCCCCCCCCCCCCCCCCCCGATCACCACCAAAATTTAATAATTTCTTCCTTGCCTGTACTAGAAGAAGCCGTTTTAGCAGAATTATAACATGTAGTAAACTGTAAATGATTGCTACATTTTGAAAGATCTGTAGAAAAAAAGTGCTCTGGAAAAAAAGGGCAAACAGACTTACAATATATTTCCTCACCTATTATTATTATTATTATTATTATTATTATTATTATTATTATTAATAATAATAATAATAATAATAATAATAATAACAATCTGAAAAGGACTTTATTTCATGAAAAAATGTAAGGCTGTATATCATTTGATTTGTATTTGATGATTTGTAATGTGATTTACATTTTTATTGTTTTTACTTTAGTTTATTAATTCAGTTATATTGTATTTTTAATTCTTCTTTCTTTTTTGCTTGCATATTGCTCATGTCTGGGGAGGTATTCATATAAGCCTTTTTTGGTTTCTAACCTCTCCTGCACAATAATGTTACTTGTTTGAATGTTTTCTTGTTTGTTTTTTCTGTTTTATGATGTGCAAATGAATAAATAAATAAAATGATAATAATTTTTATTTATGGGTGCCTTTCAAGACACCCAAGGACATTTTACAACAAGATAAAGCAGATAATGCATAAAATACAAAGAAGTAAAATAATAAATAAAAGAATAATTATGATATGAAGATGTAAAATGGAGAGTAAAACTTATGGTGGGTAGGCTGCTCTGAAAAGGTGACTTTTGAGTCTGGCTTTGAATGTGGATCTGTAGTTCGTCAAAATAAGAAAAAAAGTCCAAGCGTAACATTTTAGACTTAGGGTTTAAAGGGTTAAAGCCACCGAACCTCATGTCATCCATGTCTGTATGAGCGCTCCTACTCTGAAACTCTTACTACTAAGGCTACGTTCAGACTGCAGGTAAATGCGGCCCAAATCTGATTTTTTTTGCCCAAATGTGACCTGTATCCGATCTGTTCAAGACAGTTTGAACAGCACAAATCTGACCCAGGCCACTTTCTTATGTGGTCCTAAATCCAATACGTATCTGATATTTCGCAATGCAACTTCAGTCTGAATAGTCCAGGTTGCATTTATCCGACTTTTACATCACTGAAATGCGACAAAAGTCACAATTCTGCGTCCCAGGAGGAGGAGCGGTGGGAAAAAAATATTGACTTCCGTAAACACAATGCGTGCCTGTGTGGTCACGTGTTACATCAGGACCTCTTTTGCCTACGCGGGTCACTTCAGGGTCACATTCAGTTCATACTCAAAACCGATAGAAGTCGCATTTATTGTGTAATATGAACGAGCACACAAAAAATTGGATTTCACCAAAAAATTCGAATTGTACATGTCTGAGCGTAGCCGTAGACAACACTTTTCTTAATGATCAGTTTTTATTTCACTACAGCTGTCAGATGCGATATTTGATGTGAGTTGTTTCATTTCCATCTTATTTTTCCGTCCATCTGGGTTGAAATCAGTCTTGGTGACGGGAAGACACACAAAGATGGAGAACGATGAATAATTGATAAACTCCCATAAATGCATTAAGATAAAAGTAATGACTTTGCTATTTGGAAATGTCAGGAGTAAAAGTACTGGTATTTGTGTTAAAATGCAAAGGGTAAAAGTAAAAATATGTCAAAAAAAACAAAACAAAACAAAAACTTAAGTGCATGTCTGACTAATACACAAATAAACTCGTGTTCAGAGAACGCAAACCTCCGCCAAGCACCCTGAACGGTGTGCATGTGTGGATCAACTATTTCTGTTTAAATTCAACAGTTTCCAGGTTGTTCCATACAGCAGAAAAAGTTGAAGTTTGGTACCAGTCATGTGTATGTCAAATTAGATCAAATTCCAATCAGTATTTGTTGAGTTATAATGAAAAATGTGTGGTAAATGGGATTTTCAATGTTAAATTGAAATGTCCACAGAGTCCACATTCCACAGTGGATGTGGACAATTTTGTGCCAGATACAAGATATTGTTATAAGCTACGGGTGGATCAAATTGGAGGCTAATCGGAGTCGTTTTGAATTTTTTATGAATTTTCGAAAATTGCTCAATGATGACAGATAGGAAAATTGTAGATTTTGTGACCTTGCTGTGACCTTGAACTTTGGCCTACTTGGCCCAAAATTTAAGGGGTTGGTCCCAGGGCCTAGGCCTATCTGTGGGTACAGTTTGGTAAAGATGGTTGGAATAGTTTTCCTGTAAAGTTGCTAACAAACAAACAAACAAACAAAGCTAAGTGATCACACTACCTCCTGGCCGAGGTAATAAATTACTCTATGAACGCTGCATTATTAAGAGGACATCCCTGTAAGTTTCAGATGTAAACTTCAGTTCTATTATTAACCATTTAAGACATAGAGGAGTTTTGGTGGCAACTTCCAGGTTGGATCATTTGGTGGGCTGGCTTTGGCCCGCGGGCCACATGTTTGACACCTGTGAAGTAGATGTTCATCAAATCGCACCCTGTGTATAGATAGGATCAGTGAATCAACAAGTGTTAAACATTAGTGTTGTACTGTAGACGTAGACCCATTCAACCACCACTGACTTCATTTTTACACAATAGTAACATCCATCCTTTTATTCACTCCATGACTCACACAGTCCAAACTGGATTAAAACCACAGAATTCAACTTCCCAGTGCGTCAGCCAAGCAGAACTAAATGCACTGATTACAGGGATGCGGTTGAAGACTTGTAAGCGCTGTCAACAGTCCGTTGTGTTGGGTTTTAAACAGCTCATTAGTGAAATACCAATGACAAACAGAGCAGGTGGGTCATGATGCACGAGGATGTTTTCTATTTACCGGCAACAATCATTTCTCTTCGTCACAGTGAGAATGGGCAGAGATTAAATTTCAGTTTTGCGCCTCGCTGTGTCACAGAAACACAAAAATAATGTGTGTAACCCTCAAAGACCTGCACAGGCACCGGAAACCAGTGTTTAATACCTGTTGATCCACCTATTCTATCAATACATGTGAATAATGGGTGTAAAATACAGTTTGTCGTCTTTTCATGGTCATCAGATATGACCCATTTGGACGTTCAGAGGCTCCGTAGTTACCGTGGAAACACTGTCATCTTCTACAACAGGGGTGTCAAACTCATTTTCTTCTACATTCAGCCCAATTTAATCTGAAGTGGGCCGGACCAGTAACATAATAGCATGACAGCAAATAGATAATGACAACTCCAAATTATTTTAGTGCAAAAAATAACATTCAGTTATGCTAATATTTATATTTACAAACTATCCAAACAAAAAGAATGTGAATGACTTGAATAAAATGGAATTTGTTAAGAAATATGAGTACAATTTTATCAATATTATGCCTCGACTTATCATTTATACATATGCATTATAGGTCAGATCTACAAAGGCACAAAACATTTAGTAACAGGCAGAATATTGTTCAAATCGCACTTAATTTTCTTCAGACATTTCAGGTTGTTCATATTTGTTCAAGTTATTCACATTTTAAAGGACAGTTTGTTAATGTACACATTTTCATAATTTAATGTTTTTTTGCATTAAATCAAAGAGAAAAAAAATGGAGTTGTGATTATTTATAGGTTATTATGATATTATTTTTGAGTTCTACAACATTGATTCCCCAGTAAAACCCACAGAGTTGGATCAATGACTGGTTGTAGATGCTTGTTTTTATGTTCAGTTACTGATATGTTTTGCTGAAAAAGTTACTTTTGGTTCAGTCTTCTCTCTTTATTACCCCATGCCCTTAATAAGGAAATGAGTAGATATCAAACAACGAGAAAGATTTTAATAAAAAGAAATTAAAACAACAAATATGATTCAGATAAAAACAGAAAAACAAGACAAACTGTGTCAGACTGAACTACAAGCAAAGGGTAAAGATAGATAGATAGATAGATAGATAGATAGATAGATAGATAGATAGATAGATAGATAGATAGATAGATAGATAGATAGATAGATAGATAGATAGATAGATAGATAGATAGATAGATAGATAGATAGATAGATAGATAGATAGATAGATAGATAGATAGATAGATACTTTATTGATCCCCGGGGGGAAATTCAAGGATGGGTTTTAAAGTTAGATTTAAAACTGGCAGTGGTTGGGCAGGATTTGACGTTAGGTGGGAGACTATTGCAAAGTTTTGGTGCATAAACAGAAAAGGTCTGATCACCTTTGTTTTTGAGGTGGTGGTAGTGGGGGGGGGGGGACAATAGGGAGTTAACAGTTCAGTCAAACATGATGGAGCTGCAGATCATAGAGCAGTGGTTCCCAACTTTTTTTAACTCCTGACCCCATTTTAACATCACACATTTCTGGTGACCTCAGATGTTCAAAACAGAGACTTTTTTTTCGCGAAAATTAAATTGTTTTTTTGATCATGTAATAGTTTGCTATACTATGTTGCAAATAAATGTTAATTTTAGAGGACATTTAGTCTATATAATGTATATTATTATGGACGGAGGCAGTAAAGCCAGGTGTAGATTACTGCACAAAGGGAGAATTTGATTTTCCTTGGTCAGGATATGTACAGTCAGTTTGGATTTCCAAGGCTGACAATTAATATTGAAAAAACAAGAACTCAAACTATGAATTATGAAAGAGCTGTACCATCTGAAACTGACCACAATGAACATTTGACATAAACAGAAGAACAGTGCTTCAGTTTCAGCTTCACAGTTTGTCATGACCAAGGAAAATCAAATTCTCCCTTTGTGCAGTAATCTACACCTGGTTTTACTGCTTCCATCCGTAATAATATAAATTATATAGGCTAAATGTCATCTAAAATTAACATTTATTTGAAACTTAGTATAGCAAACTATTACATGATCAAAAACAAATTAATTTTAGCAAAAAAAAAAAAAAAGTTTCCGTTTTGAATGTCTGGGGTCACCAGAAATGTGTGATGTTAAAATGGGGTCAGGAGTTAAAAAAGGTTGGGAACCACTGTGTTATAGGGTTAAATACATTTTATGGTTTAGCTGGAGCAGAGCTGTGTAACGCAGTAGAAGTGTGTTCTTTCACTAGGTCCACTTTTCTATTTCACAACACAGTAATGTTGGGTGACATTAGACATAAACAGGAAATGAAGGAAAAAGGCTGCTTTCCTCTGCAATTTCCATCCGCCTTCTATTTTCACACAAGACGAAATGACAAGTAATGAGCCCATTTCAGTTGCATTATCACTTGGAGAAAGCAGTTAGTTGCACTACTTGTTAAGGCCAGAAATAGTGGAGTTTTATGACTTGTCCCTTCTAATCCTGGTCATGATAGCTTATTACTTTTCCATTTAACCCTTTGAGATGCATGAATTATGAGAACCTGAGTCAAGATTTTTTTCCTGAGTGGTTTTATTCCTCTTTAGGCATGAAAAAAACAATGAGATTGATTGATTGATTGATTTTTAAATTAAGCTATTTTTCATAGTGTTACAAAAATGTCACCCATTTGGACACCATGTGTTTAATTTTTGAAGCAAAGAAACATGTATTTAAACACAATATCAGAAAGGGATATAGGGTCAAAACACGGTATTCGAAATCTAACTGACGGGACATTTTAGAGACAATTTGACAGATTAGTGTTGTTAAATGACCCACATTTTAACTTTTAAATTCGTTTTTGCTTTAGTTGGTCCATAAGGGATGATCCAAAACAAGGAGCTACTTTTATATTGAAATAAATGTTGGAATGGCAGTCAGTTAAAGTTTGCTCTGTGATGGGACATTATTGTGTTTTGACCTTATACTGTGTGAAAACTATGAAACAAAAGCATTTTTGATGCAACTAATCTGATGTTTTCTCACCTTTTAACATACTCTAATACTAGTTCTTACTCACTTCATGGAGATAATATTAAAAAAAAAAAAACTTTTTATTTAACCCTCCGGTATCCCGTCCAGCAAGGTCCTTACTAAACACCAAGTGTGTCTTTTTGGCACACTTGTGGAATAATGTCCAAAAATTTTTCATACAGTTTGTTTTTAATTCTTTTACACTTTTTTCTATTTCATCAACTTGAGCCGTAAATAAAAATACCAAATACTCAATAATTGTCACATTTTTTAACCCTTTAAATGCCATGTTTGTAATGTAAACAAACCATTTTTTTGGATGCAAAAAACACTAAAAAATTATTTTTTTCAATATACTACATAAAAAGTGGATCACATATTATTTGATTTTTCCATCCTGGCATATGTCAGTGATTAACTCCAACATTGGTTAATTTGCATTGTTATTTTTGGCGCTAGGTCAAATGTTCAAAAATACTAGCATCTGTCACCAAGTGTGCCAGAAAGGCACACTTAAAAATCAAACTATTAAATATTATTTATTGATTTATTTTTCTGCTCTACTTTGATTTTATTTTTGTAAATCAAGCTCAGTCCTAATCATACAGATCAAATGGAAGAAATAGTGCGTTTTAGGCACACTTGGCAGACAGATGCTAGTCGTGTCATTTTCTTTTGTTTACAATGTGCACATTTTAGTTGGTGACCAGAATTTTAAAGATCATGCAAAAATGAACAACTTTTGAATTCTAACCTTATTTAAATTGTGAAAAATAATATGAAGTTTTTTAACACGAAGTGCAAAGTGTGCCTAAAAGGCGCACCCGGATACCGGAGGGTGAAGAAAACTGTTAATTATGGTCTGTTGAGTCGCATTATGTAATAAATTCCCATTATGTAATAAAAGTTCAAAATGTAATAAGAATGTCACATCATCTTGTAATAAAGCCGCATTTTGTAATAAACTACGTCAATGCATTATGTAGTAAATTTTTTCACATTATGTAGTAAGTTATTACAATTTGAGAAAGTTATTACAAAATGCACTTGACACATTTTTATTTAAAAAAAAAAAAAGTAATAACATGGTTCATTATGTAATAACAATCCAAATTAATAGAATTTCCGAGCAATTTAGAAGAAATTAGTCACAGGAGCTACAGGTAATGTAATCAGAACTTTAACCACACAGTTTAAAGATTAATTTAGCACATTACATTTTCCTGAAAATAAAAATGTGTCAAGTGCATTTTGTAATACATTTCTGAAATTGTAATAACTAAATACATAATGTGAAAAAATTTACTATATAACGCGTTGACGTAGTTTATTACAAAATGCGTCAGTTTATTACATAATGCGGCTTTATTACAAGATGACGTGACATTCTTATTACATTTTGAACTTTTATTACATAATGGGAATTTATTACACAATGCGGCTCAACATGGTCCAATAACAATTAGCAATTGCTTTACACTCCGTCGTGTTAGTGCAGATCAGGTTCGTCAAGAGCATAGAGTTACAGTAACGGTATGAATGTCAGTGTCTGGGATGGTGCATAAACATCCACTGTGTTGGCTGATACGCAACTAAAACAACAAAACCCATGAATATATAAGAGAACAGCTGGAGAATAACTGTCCACTGGAGTGACCAGAACGCATGAAAGGATTAATCACACAAACCTCCTCTGTCAAAACAAATACAAACCCAGAAAAAAGAAACAACACATGAGTCATATCTAATTCGTGCTATTTCGTCGGTTTGTCATTAGTTTCAGGGTGCTGTCGGCCACTGAACTGTCAGCGACCGAAGCCAGACGACATCCGGGACGGTTTGGCTAAGAGCATGTAGCCCACAGCGATCCTGCAGGGACCGAGCTGGACTCAGTCAGACCCGCATGTAAAGCAGACATGACAAGACCCTCATAAATGTCCATAAATATTCATAGCTACCCTGTTTTTTTTATATAACATCAACAAACATTCAGCTGAAGTCCTGAACATAACACACACAATAATAAAAGCAAATGGATTGAAAAGAGCCTTTCTCCATCTGTCATATATATAGGATTTTAAAGCGCCTCGTGGCAACATTCAAGCAGTTTTACTCTTGGAATGTATTAGGTTTTCACATTTACCTGCCCTTAAAAGCCGAAGAGAATGAAAACCCATTAGAACAATTTTGCTATGCTTTTTGCTTTTGTTCTCACTGTAAATAGTGTTTGTCTCTGCAGGTCGTCTGGTCGTCACACACAAATGTACTAGTACTTTTTTTTTTTAATACAGCCTACCTCTGTGGGATTAGGACATATAATAGTAGTTCAAACTGTGTTGAATTGCTGCTTTTTTGAATGAATTTGACACTTGAACAATTTCTTTGGAGTTTTACAGCCATTATATTTAAAATACTGTTTTTCCTCTGGGCTAAATTATAAGCACCATCACCAATAAAGGCTGGGGGTTGAATAATAAATAAATATAGACTGGTGTTGACTAAAAAATGAAATTGCAATAGACAGTGCATTTGAAAGAGAACTTTGGCCTTTAGTTTCATGCTTTATGTGGGGGGGGGGGGGGGGGGGGGGGGGGGCACGGGGTCTGCACTCTACGAGTGCTTTTCTAGAAAAGACAGTGCAGACCTCCGCCAAGGCCGTGCCCCCACCCCACCCCCCACCCCTGATCACTGCCAAAATTTAATCATTTGTTCCTTGTGCCAGTATCAACATTTCCTGAAATTTTCATCCAAATCCGTCCATAACTTTTTGAGTTATCTTGCACACAAACGGACAAACCAATGCCAACAAAAGCATCACGTCCTTGGCGGTGGTAATGACAAGGAAAATGATGTTAAAAAAAAAAAAAAAAAAAAAAAGCCCAAACTGTCTATTTTTATAGCGAGTGTTTTACCCCCCATTCCTCAGGCAGGGGGGTGCAGAGAGCATGCTCAGATGGCAAGAACAAAGTCTATTCTATCAGTATGCTTTGAACTTTTTCCTATTGATCAAATGGTTGAATTTTTATTAATATTTAAAATAAATCCTGCATTCAGAATGCTCACCACAGACACACCAGGGGTTAAAGGGTTAAACAAAGGCCTATTACCTTCTGCAGCTGAGTTACATAAAGGCCTGTACACTTTTTTTTTTTTTGTGGAACTACAGTATGTAAAATTATACTCGTGGTGGTCTGCAAACCTGAGACCTGCATTAAATCCGATTCTAAACCATATGCTGCATTGTACTTAGTAAACACAGGCTATTTATAACCTGTAATAGCATGCTGCAATGCTTTATCAAACCATACCGTTCTGAACCCAAACTACAGCATTAAAGCAGCAGGAGCTGAAAGAAGCGGAAAACAACAGCATTGGATCACGCTCACCTTCCAACTCTGTTCTCTCAGCCCCCACCCCAAAACGAAGACAGATGACCTAAGGCCGTTTTAACGCTGACATTCAAGCTTCTGCGGCAGAGTGTTATAGTCACAGTGATAGGTAATTACAGCTGTCAATCACATATTTAATCCCCTTCTGAAAACATCCACCAGCGATTGAGATGAAACCACTTTTGGTAGAATGTGAAACCACTGCAGACCATTAGCACCGAATAAGACCTGAAGTGTTGGAGGTGCTCCCTGTTAAAGTCACTCAGATCCTTACATAAGTTTTAGCTGTGTTTATGTTGTTGGTTTTTTTTTTTTTTTGCAGTGAGAAACGCTCAAGAATTCCAATGTACCTATATTGAAATGTATCTGTGCAAATGGCAAATAAAGTATATTCTATTCTATTCTATTCTATTCTATTCTATTCTATTCTATTCTATTCTATTCTATTCTATTCTATTCTATTCTATTCTCTGCATGTGTCAGTTATTTCAAGAACATATTTACATTTTCCACCATCACCCAATGAAAGTTGCAAAGTCACCAGGTTAGATATAGTTGATCGATAAAGACTCTTTGGACCATGTAACTGTGTCGGAGGCTGATAGAGGAAAAAAAAAAAAGAACTTAAACAGAAAATGAACCTCAGGGGATACTAGAAATGACTGATGTAGTGAAGAACACTGTCATATAGCAATGAGTTTTTAGTGCTGAGGTAGTTTTATCAGAAGTGAACTCAATCAGGAATTCCGAGTCAGTAGGTCAGCAGAAGCGCTGTGTCAGCCGACGCAGCGTTTAGAGGCAACCGACTGAAATGAAAGTTAAAAAAAAAAGGGACAGAGCTCAACACAAAAACTAGTACTGCCGTGACATTTGCACAGTCACATTTGCACAAAGACACTGCTGTGTTTATTTTAATGGCACAGTTCGACTAAGGTAACACTAGCATTCTTTTTAAGTGCCCCCCTAGTGGCTACTTTGTGGATTGCGGTCACCTGGTGCATTCAGATGGATTATAATCACATGGTCAGGGTCAAAGGTGAGAGCAGCATGTAGGGGTAGAAAGACATGAGACGGTGGATAAGCTGGTCAAACAAGCCTTGGAAAATAAGGATATAGGCTTACAGACTCCTATTAGTGAGGCTGAAATGAAAGGTTATATTAAGACACAAATGTATAAAGTCTGGTCGGAATACTGGGATAGGAGTGAAACCAGTGGTGTAGTCCAGGGTATTCCACGTATACCTACTTCTTTTTCAGTCATCATTGCGTATACCCACTTCTAAATCCCCCTGATGCACACCATTTAGTCGTATATTAGCCAAATTGCTCATTTTTTCTCCTAGGATGGTGCAGCCATGACCCGCCCTACTCTGCTTTTAATTGGCTAGTACTTTGACTGATTAGATTGGTTAACTTTAGGCATGAGGACTGATGAGCCAATCACAGGCAGAGTAGGGCGGGTCATGCCAAGAAAAATTCTGCTAACTTGCGCTGGTGACCTCTTGAAGTTGATTGGACACCTCAGGTGCCAGTTCCACCCCAGCTGATTGACAGGTCACCGCACGTCTCGTTGAAAGATATGTGATTATTGGAAATGCAAACAAGAAAGGCAGAATAATGCCCCGTTTCCAGTGCGTGGTATCTGTTTGACTCAACTCGGCCTTTTTGAGTTTCAATTACGAAAAAGGACCTGGAATCTGGTACCCGGTGCTACTTTTTTGGTATCAACTCCGCCGAGGTTCCAGGACTGGGGACCAGATACTAAACTGTGACGTGTAAACACCGCAGACCACTGATTGGTCAGACAGTTTTCTCTGTGACCCATCATTTTCCAAAAAGCAGATGCGGAAGTGGACAGTAAATATAGCGGTACATTAATTCACATGATAACAGCCCAAAACTACACCATGGTCGGTCGAGGAGATTCAGTCTTTGGTGGCAGATGTAAAAATTCAGACGAGACAACACATAACGAGTGAGTTTTCAGCAACTCTCTGAAAAGACGACACGGAAGTAACACGCGGCATCGCTATGATGACCAGGTACTGTAAAGTCAGTAGTATCTTGTAACGGAAACGGTTTCCAGGAATACCCAGTTGAGCCGAGCTGAATCGCGCTGGTTCCACGTAGTGGAAACGCGGCATAAATGTCTTTCAAGTGAGTGACATGTATCGAGAGAACCTACTTTCATGGAATACATAATTCTGAGGTAAGTTTTAAGGTGGTTTCAGAATGAGTCACTGTTTTAAACTAGTGGTCATATGACTGCACATTTAGAGGAGAAGAGAGTTTGTCACCAATAGTTCAACTGTGCGAGTTGGGTAACGTTATGAAAGGTTAATGTTATGAAAGGCTAACATTATGAAAGGCTAATGTTATAAAAGGCTAACGTTATTGTATGTTTGCCTCATGTTGAATACATTTCCATTCATGCAGCTGCTTGTGTGTTCAGTAAAACCTACAAACTGCTCCTGATCAAGTCATGATCATTTTATAATAGTGAACAAATACGACTGATGGATTTTTGGGTAAACTAAATAGAGTAGTCTGACATGTCACTGTTTGTACAACGGCTCTTCTGGACTACTTAAAAAAAAGGGCAAAAATTTAAAGTATACCCACTTCTCCAGGAACCAGGTAGATATCTTTATAACACAAATACACAGGTAAGAAAAGACAGAATTGGAGGTTGGAATAGGCAAAATGAAAGGATCGTAACTCGACTTCGGATAGGACGCACTGGGTTAAATCGGTCATTACATAAAATAGGAAAGCATCCAACAGGATTATGCTGCAAATGCAATGAGTTAGAGACCTTTAAACATGTATGACTGGAGTGCAAGGCATATACTGAGCAATGTAAGAGATTATTTACGTCACTTAAGAAACTAAAACATGCTGATTTTTCTTTACAGGGTGTTTTTGGGAAACAGATTGGAAGCACCAATAGATATGTATTATAAATTTCTTTAGGGATATTGATATTAGAGGATTTATTTATTTAATTATTATTATTATTATTATTATTATTTTTTTTTTTTTTTTTTCCGCCAAGCTTGTGTTCCACACTCCAGTCCAGTTGGTGGTGGTAATGCACCATTAAGCTGGCTTGCCAACCCCCAATAAACTACAAGAACAAAGGTGAGAACACCCATCTTAAAATACCAAGTAACACAAGCTGGAAATGACCAGAAAGCAGTGGTAACTTTAAGTAGATTCAGATTAGGACGTTGTGGTGTTACCTGGGATCTAGTAAAAGTGTGGAACCATCCTGATACAAACAGGATCAAACTAAAGCACGTTCTACTGGAGTGTCCGATGTATGAAGTGCAGCACTTGGAACTTTGGGAAACAGTTGCGTCAAATTCTGGAGATGCTATTAATTTCAAAACACTTCTCAGGTAGAGGACTTCGCTGTAAAAGCTCTACTGGACTTCCTAGAAGCTACAGGGCTGCATGTGAAGATGTCAGGTTTCCATCAGGTGGTGTGACCTCCCAACTGTGAAAGGCAGCAGTGTAGTCTGCTGGAAAGAAGAAGAAGAAGAAAGAAGAAGAAGAAGAAGAAGAAGAAGAGAAGAAGAAGAAGAAGAAGAAGAAAGAAGAAGAAGAAGAAGAAGAAGAAGAAGAAGAAGAAGAAGAAGAAGAAGAGAAGAAGAAGAAGAAGAAGAAGAAGAAGAAGAAGAAGAAGAAGAAGAAGAAGAGAAGTAAGAAGAAGAAGAAGAGAAGAAGAAGAAGAAGAAGAAGAAGAAGAAGAAGAAGAAGAAGAAGAAGAAGAAGAAGAAGACACATGCGGCTTCCTAAGGGGCGTTTGATGGTCATCACTGCCTTCAAAGTCTCTTCGTAGACCAGGTAAGAGCCCTTCAACCAATCAATACACTCACTGCAAAAAAATGCTAGAAATAAGTCTAATGTTCCTAAATCTGGTCAAATTGTCTTATATAGAGCAAAAAAAATTTGCCATCGGGGTCAGAAAATAATTCTTGGATAGAATTCTTAAAACAAGCAAAAAAACCAAAAAAGTCTATCAACTAACACCATAATGTGCCTTAAAATTAGGCAAAAATGATAGAATTTTAGCAAATGGTGCTAAGTACAAGAAATAAAATCACACTCATTTAAGACAGAATTGCTTTAAATGAAGAATTTTAGTCTCTGACCAATGTGATATCATGAATTGCGTAAATATACGCGCCACTTTTAATTGGCCTGTTATCTGTACGTGTTATAAGCTTTCTGCGTGTGTGTTCACGCTGTGTCAAATACCACACGACTAGTGGATAGGGTTGGTGGTTACGGATATGTAAACCGTAGATCTTGGCATGAATTGGCACGCAATGGCTTCATTCAAGATGTTTTTTGCTTAATTCAAGCAAAAAAATCTGCCAATGGAACAAGTGAAAATCATCTTGGTAAGATTTGTTGAAATAAGATTTTTAACATCTATTGTCTAAAAATCAGTTCTTATATCTCACGGAAAAGTTACTCTTGAGGTAATTGTGTCTTATTTTAAGTGTGATGAGATATTTTGACAAGAAAATAAACTAGTGAGGATGATAAACACCACAAAAATCAAAAATCTTACCAAGTGTGTTTTTTTCATTTCTAGTCCAAATATCTCACCACACTTAAAATAAGACATAATCACCTTAAGAGTAACTTTTCAGTGAGATATAAGAACTTATTTTTAGACAATAGATCTTGAAAATCTTATTTCCAGAAATCTTACCAAGATAATTTTCACTTGTTCCATTGGCAGATTTTTTTGCTTGAATTAAGAAAAAAAAAAAAAAAAATCTTGAAATAGGCTAAAAAATGTTGAATTAAGTGAAAAAAAAAAAAAGTTGAATTAAGCAAATAAAATCTTGAATTAAGAAAAATAAATAAATAAATAAATGTTGTATTAAGTTAAAAAAAAATGTTGAATTAAGCAAAAAAAAAAAAATTGAAATAAGTTAAAAAACAAACAAACAAACAAACAAACAAAAAAAACATCTTGAATTAAGCAAAAAAAAAAGTTGAATTAAGCAAAACAAACAAACAAAAAAATCTGACAACGGGACACCAGAAAATGATCTTGGTTAGATTTTTTAAATACGATTTTCAAGATCTATTGTCTAAAAATCAGTTCTTATATCTCACTGAAAAGTTACTCTTTAGGTGATTATATCTTATTTTAAGTGTGATGAGATATTTGGACTAGAAATGAGACAAATACACTTGGTAAGATTTAGATTTTTGTAGTGTTCATCATGCTCACATCATCACTTTTTGATAAACGACAGTTTTCTGACAAATATAAGAAACCCCCCCCCCCCCAAAAATGCACGTATAAGGCCGGTAATAAAGATGAAGCTGCTTTTATCTGTTCTGCAGCATGAGACCAACCTATCATTACCTAAAAAGCAGATATTTTTATACTTAATTAAAAATATTTCTATGTTCCTATGATTGAACACTCAATTAATTCGCGTTGCACTGTATGACTTACTGTTATTACTGTACCTACTTTTAATCATTTTAATCATCTTTTAATGATATGACTCTTTTTATTTTGGTTTCATGCATACGGGGCATTTTTTCCTCAATATTTCTACATTTTATGATTTATTTTCCTCTACATGTTCCATTTATTTATGTATAACCATGTTTAATTGCCTCTGTGTGTGAACCCCTTGCCTAATACGATCGGCTTCTAATCATATGTAAATGCATATTGCGTTTTCCTTCGTTGAGGATTTATTTGCAGTTGCGCCTCTGTTTTGCTTAGTGGTGTTTTTATAAAAAGATGTGCACAGAGGATTGTGGGAGCTTAGACGGCATCAAGGATCCGCAGAATTATCCTTGAAAAGTCTCCAAAGGGAGGACTGAGTCGGTGGAAGGATCCTGGACTTTGGAACTGTCCTCTGGTGAAATCTGATGACGTAGCTTTATGGAAATGAAGGAACAGTTTTAGAACAGATGTAGACAACGCAGTAGGAGCTGGGATATGTCATCAACCAGGTCCGTGAACACGTGTAAGTCCAGGGAGCTAATAAAAAAAAATAAAAAATAAAAAAGACAGGGAGCTAAAAAAAAAAAAAAAGATAAAAATAAAGTACAGGGAGCTAATAATAAATAAATAAATAAAAAGTACAGGGAGCTGCTGTTTTCCCAATAAAAGTACCGTAATCATTATATTTCTCAACAATTTTCACTTTTTTATGCGAATTTGTATGATATATGTGGTGAAAGACACAAGAAATAATTAAGGGAAGTAAATGAATAAATAAATATGTAAGAATAGAATAGTTTTAATAAGTTGTACTCTCCATTTTACATCTTCATTTCTATATATCGTAATTATTCTTTTATCTATTTATTTCTTTGTATTTTATGCATTGTCTGTTTTATCTTGTTGTACAGTGTCCTTGGGTGTCTTGAAAGCCGCTTATAAATAAATAAAATGTATTATTATTATTATTATTATTATTATTATTGTTGTTGTTGTTGTTGTTATTTGAATAGAATAGAATAGAATAGAACAGCCTTTATTGTCATTATGTGTGCAATGAAATTATAGTTATTAATTAAAGTGTCATTTAGTGGGCTATGTGTAATAACTTGCATTATTTTGCACAGTCTGAATCGCTCTTGCACTTTGTAAAACCTTTTTAACATATTTTAATATATTTTTACATCTTCGCACTTTTTAATTGCCCTGTGTATATTTGGTTCTGTTTGTCTTTTTATTCTCCTCTGCAAAGAAAAGTAGTGAGCCCTAATTTCATTGCAGAATCAGATCCGGATCAAAAAAATTTCAATACCTTGTGTTGCATCATCATAAAGAAGCTGTATACCAAGTCTGAAGTCAATCGGAATTGTAGTTTTGGAGGAGAAGAGGACGATTGAAATTTTTGTAATGGACGACAGACGCCACATGATGACAATAGCTCACGGCCTGTCGGCCGGTAAGCTAAAAAGTGATTACTAGCATAGATCCACAATGTCAGTAGCAGCACTTTGTTCCAGTCAGACTACTGACAACGACAATAAAGCACATTAACAAAAGGAACTAACAACTGGAATGGGATTATTAAGTACAAGTATCGGTACTCTGTATCAGCGAGTACTCAAATGTAAGTACTTGTACTTGGTCTGGATAAAAGTGGTATCGGTGCATCCCTAATAAGTAGACATACAACATAAACAGACACAGTCTATTTATGTTTGGCATGAGTGTTTCCTGTGTCTACGACTGGATCACTGTCTGTACTGGATCTTCTTGGTCAGTGGTTCCTTTATCTGTGGGTAAATCTCAGGTTACAGATCCGAGTAGAGATTCACTTGACCGTCAGTCTGCTGGACTCACAGATAGACTTGACTCAATCAGTCCCTTTCCTTCCTACAAATCACCTCCGTACTGTAATCGATCAGACATCTATAGCAGTATGTGTTGTTTTTAGGTTGTATACTGATGAATTATAGATGGACTATTCTAACCACTTTAGACCAGCTATGAGGGTGTTTTGGCCATGTTTGTGGACTAGAGTTTCACATCTTTCTTTGAAAACAAAAAAAAGCTGTCCAATGCAAAGGACAATGATTAAAAACTTGTAAAAAACAAACAAACTTGTATTGTCATGGATGTCAGGAGATCATATTTATTTTTATTATTTATCTTTCTTTTACTTTCGTGAGCTGATGTTTAATGAATGAATTCCACCCGGGGCATTAATAATGCTGATCTGTATCTTTCCTGTGTAAAAACAAGCTTCATGGATATTAATTTAGGATGGTGACAGTAGGTTAATTAGGCCTTTTTGTCCACACTGTTTTCTTTTTAAAATTCTGGCCCTTGGACAAACGTTGTTGATGACCTCTGATACAGATCCTGCTGTTCGTATACTTAAAGGAACCACAACTTTATTCTGACTGGTTGGAAGTATTCTGTAGGAATGAGGGTGAATATTTACGTTGAGCAGCAGCAGGATCATGGTTTTCCTTTTTTCTACTGTGTGTTATCATTACACTGGTCTACAGTTTGTTTGCTTTTTTTTTTTTTTTTTAAATGATCTGCCTCAGAGATTAAATGTGCTTAATTTTACGTATTTTATTCAGATTAATTGGAAAACACATGACAGAAGTGCTGGTTTGCTGATGTTTTCAAGATCTATGATAAAGTGTTATTCTACATATTTGTTGGTTTATGTACATTTATAATAGTGATGTCCTTATCTGGATTTTTTTGCTTTCGATCCCATCCAATTTTTTTAGGATTAGTTTTGCCGATACCAATCTAAAACTGATCCAATGCTGACTTTTTACAATCAAATTTTGATTCAAATTTGGAGTTATTATTTATAGGTTATTACCATCGCCAAGGAAGAGCTGAGGTTATGTTTTCATCAGGGTTTGTTTGTCTGTCTGTTAGCAAGATAACTCAAAAAGTTATAGACGGATTTGGTTGAAATTTTCAGGAAAACTGGCACAAGAAACAAATGATTATTAACCCTCCAGTATCCCGTCCACCAAGGCCCTTACTAAGCACAAAGTGCGCCTTTTTCGCACACTTGTGGAATAATGTCAAGAAATTTTTCACACAGTTTGTTTTTAATTCTTTTACACTTTTTTCTGTTTCATCAACTTGAGCCGTAAATAAAAATACCAAATACTCAATAATTGTCACATTTTTTAACCCTTTAAATGCCGTGTTTGTAATGTGAACAAACAATTTTTTTTTGGATGCAAAAAACACAAAAAATTATTTTTTTTCCAATATACTACATAAAAAGTGGATCACATATTATTTGATTTTTGCATCCTGGCATATGTCAATGATTAACTCCAACATTGGTTAATTTGCATTATTATTTTTGGTGCTAGGTCAAATGTTCAAAAATACTAGCATCTGTCACCAAGTGTGCGTAAAATGCACACCTATAAATCAAACTATTAAATATTATATACTGATTTATTTTTCAGCTCTAATTTGATTTTATTTTTGTAGAACAAGCTCAGTCCTAATCATACAGATCAAATGGAAGAAATAGTGCGTTTTAGGCACACTTGGCAGACAGATGCTAGTCTTGTAATTTTCTTTTAATTTTCTTTCTTCTTTCGTTTACAATGTGCACATTTTAGTTGGTGGCCAGAATTTTAAAGGTCATGCAAAAATGAACAATTTTTGCATTCTAACCTTATTTAAATTGTGAAAAATAATATGAAGGTTTTTAAAATGAAGTGAAAAGTGTGCCTAAAAGGTGCACCCGGATACTGGAGGGTTAAATTTTTGTGGTGGTGGGGGTGGGGGTGGGGCCTGATCTGCCTTGGTGGAGGTCTGCGCTGTCTGAATGCTTTTCTAGTTTTGCTATTATTTTACTTGAGATCACAGTTGGGCTGAATGTGGAACCTGAACTAAAACAAGTGAACTAACACCTTTGACTCTTAATAACTTTCGTATAATTTCTGCACTTTCCAAATTCATACTGTGGCCAAATTAGAACCTTCGGAAGGCTGGTTTTGGTGTGAGAACCACATGTTTGCCAGTGCTGTAGCCGGTCTATGTTTTGAAGTAGATCTGGTAGCTCTGACATAAATATTCCTTTGGAGTTAAACCCATTCTCTCATTAATTCTCGAATTTCACATTTTGACCCAAGACTGTATCTTGGAAACTTCAGTCAACCAACTTTTTTTTTTTTTTTAAACTCTTTTTATTGAAATTAAAACAATGACAATATAAAAATAGGACCAATGGCCCTGTAGCATACCGGCCAAATTAAAAGCTCTGGGAAATGTATCCAGATGCCATTTATTATCCCCCAGTTATGTGTATTTATTATATTACAAAAATAGCGATGACGATTGAGCAATGACGTCACCGGATATCCTCTTCTGATCAAATGAACGAGGTTATTTCTAAACAAATAACATGCGCGAAGGATCACACCATGCATGCCCGAAGGAAGTACAGTCGGCAATTGGTTGTTGACAATAATGTGACCGGATTTCTTTACCTGAATGATGTTATTTGTAAATAATCAAACACGTGCTTCTGTAACACGCAGACATGTAAGAATTTGGATACCTCAAAACAACAAATTCAAATCCAGTTTAATTGTGCCAAGCAAATCAGCATATGGCTACCATGTTTTGGTCATATTCCAATCAGATCTGTCAAAAATTAAAATTCCAACTTGATATCATTGGTACTTACTGATTTGCTGGACCAATCCACTTCCTATCTCTTATAATAGGAAAATTTTTCAAAGTGGCACCAAATCCAGAATCAGATCCAGATCGAAATAATTTCAATACCTTGTGTTGACATCATCATAAAGAAGATGTATACCAAGTTTGAAGTCCATCAGAACTGTAGTTTGGGAGAAAAAGACGATTGAAATGTTTTCCCCATAAGAGCCTGTGTTAAATTTTCCGTAACTTTCCAGATGCAGAAGAAGATCCTGATCAGCATGTGGACATTATGTTTTGGTCATCTCCCCATCAAATTTACACTGGATATCATTTATACTTACTGAGTTATTGCATTGATCCACTTCCTATATCTCTTATAATAAGGACGGACGACAGACGACGACGCTGGACACTGCATGACGACAGTAGCTTATGACCAGGGCCGTTTCAAGATATCTGGGAGCCCTAGGCAAGAAAGTAAAGTGAGGCCCCTAATATGCGAAGATGTGGTGGTCAAATCACCGAAGAAGAAAAATAAAATCCAGATGCAATTTCCTGTTTTCTGGTGCATTTAATGAGTCATTAATTACTCTGTATTACGCTACACAGAGTATCCAGAGTGTAGTAAAGGACACAGTGTCTTCAATTAGGTATTGTTGGTGGGAATGACATAATTTGGTTATATTGTTGTATATTTTTGTTAACAAGTCAAAAACATAGTAAAATATTATTATTATTATTATTATTATTATTATTATTATTATTATTATTATTATTAAAAAGAACTATACATGCTAAGACTTTTTGGAACAAAGTGCTTTTCTATTGAACTACACAATATATGTTAAGAGACGTATTAAAACAGTGAAATAAGACACACTATCTTTAACAACATAGTACAACAAGGATTGCTGTTAAAGAATAACCATCAAAAATTAAGAGTTCTAGAAACGTTTGCGGACTTCAGCTCGCACAAAAGCAGTGACCAAATCTTCCATGTTCAACGACTTCCTGATGTTGTGCTCTATTGACATAAGTGCCAGTCGTCTCAGTCTGTCTTGGCTCATGGACGATCTCAGGTAAAATTTTATTTGTTTCAGAGCTGAAAAGCTCCTCTCCCCAGTGTGGGAAATATAGATAATTACAGAGTTTAAAATGTAGGATTGTGATTACATGGTTCACAGACACCACCATTCATTTTTTTGATGTTGTATTTGAATATTCTGAATATTTGACGATTTTGAAAAGTGTTGTAATTTCCTAATTATTCTAATTGTTCCTGAACGCCTCATGTCTTGTTTCCGCGTGCCTCCTTGCACGTGAACAGACCTCAGTTCTGCAGTGAGGGCACAGAGCTGATGTGAGGGACTGAACTAATGTTGGACTGAAAATACAAACTTCTGCTGCAGTCCTACTCTAGTCCTCTTCTGTGCCTAAACCAGCTGACACACAAGGAACAGACGTACTGATGAGACGGACAAACACAATGGAAAAGGGACATTTTTCTCCTAATGGGATGGACAGATCACCAACGGAAATTGCTAACTAACTGAAAATGTCCACTGAACTGGATGGATTCTTTGTCCAAACTGGATGGGATTCATAGGAGCAGACGGTTTAGTTTGGAATAAAGTTGTGTGGGTGACCGCAGCAGGAGCAGACAACCGTCCAGAGTAAGTGAAAACACTTCAGTAGGCTTAGCTTTGGCTTTTCAGGACTAAATACTGTTAATGCTGTCGTACTTCGGTCCTCCACATCAGAATTATTTAACTCCAAAGAAGTTTTGGAACGCTGTCCAACAGTAGAAAAGGGCGATGGAGAAGTTGTGTTTCTTCTGTACTTAAATTCTTCCAACAGAACACAGCTGTGTTGTGTGTATATGATTAGTTCTTGAACTGAATCCTCTCCCTCTCATGCTAACATCTATCTTTTGCCGCGTTTCCACTACGTGGAACCAGCTCGGCTCGGCTCTCCATTCCTAGACCGTTTCCATTACAGGATACTACTGACTTTACAGTACCTGGTTGTCATAGTGATGCAGAGCGTTACTTCTGTGTCGTCTGCTCAGAGTTGCTGATAAACTCGCTCGTTGTTTGTTGTCTCATCTGAATTTTTACATCCGCCACCAAAGACTGAACCTCCTGGACCGACCATGGTGTAGTTTTGGGCTGTTATCATGTGGATTAATGTACCGCTGTATTTACTGTCCACTTCCGCATCTTTTTTTTGTAAAATGGCGGGTCACAGAGAAAACTGTCTGACCAATCAGTGGTCTACAGTGTGTACACGTCACGTTTTAGTATCTGGTCCCTAGTCCTGGAACCTCGGCAGAGATGATACCAAAAAAATAGTACTGGGTACCAGATTCCAGGTCCTTTTTCGTAATGGAAACGACAAAAAGGCCGAGTCAAGTCGAGCCAGTACCACATAGTGGAAACGGGGCATTTGTGTTTGGTCACTGATGTGAGGGCTTTTGTTCGCACACTTTCAAACATATCACACAGTTGTAGCCTATTTGGACAAAACAGTGGTTTACTTAATACTTACCGCTGTGTCGTTGGCGTTTTTCCTCTTCTTCTTTCTTTTTTTTTTTTTGTCTTTTTTCAAACCCTGAAGGGTAGGAGCTCTTCGTCATTGGTGTTCTTTTAAAATGGCCGCCGCCGTGCTCAGTGTGGACAGACCGTTAGTTCCACTGACAGAGAGTGGGGGGTGTGATGGGGGGTGCACGAGGGCGGAGGTCACTTCTACATGACCCTCATAGTGTTTGTCATTGCATCGGGGGAATCCCTCTAGTTTGGGGGGGCCCAGTCATAAAACAGTACAGGAGAGGGTTAGCGCTGCCTCACTGTGGTGGTTTGTTTACAATGGATGGTTTTGAATAAGTTGTACAGATAAATGACCAGGCGGCCATCGGGGGCCCATTTGAGCCACATTATGTAATAAATTCCCATTATGTAATAAAAGTTCAAAATGTAATAAGAATGTCACGTCATCTTGTAATAAAGCCGCATTATGTAATAAACTGATGCATTTTGTAATAAACTACCTCAATGCATTATGTAGTAAATTTTTTCGCATTATGTAGTAAGTTATTACAGTTTGAGAAATTTATTACAAAATGCACTTAACACATTTTTTTTTTCAGGAAAATGTAATGACATGGTTCATTACATAATAACGACACTCAAGTAGATTTTTTTCCCCTCTTTAATTGAAGTAGCCCTGCAGATTAGTAGTTGTAGTAGTGGCAATGATAGCCTACCTGTTACCATTACATTCACAATTAGTCCACACACTCCAACATGCACACACAAAGTAGAAAATGCTGATGTTGAACAAGAAATGGATTTATTTCTAAACAGAACCTTTTTAAGGCAAATTAAAAAATTTCGATCAATATAAGGTGTCTATGCCAGTTGAAAAAAAAAAAACTTGGGAAAGTGTCTTTAACAATATAAGCAATATTTCTGGATCTAAAAAAGAGCTAAACCGTCACACCTTTGGGTACATACATAATGAACCATGTTGTTACATTTTTTTTTTTTTTTTAATAAAAATGTGTCAAGTGCATTTTGTAATACATTTCTCAAATTGTAATAACTTACTACATAATGTGAAAAAATTTACTACATAATGCATTGAGGTAGTTTATTACATAATGCGGCTTTATTACAAGATGACGTGACATTCTTATTACATTTTGAACTTTTATTACATAATGAGAATCTATTACATAATGCGGCTCAACAGGCCCTCTTCAGCGAGGGGGCCCTAGGCAGCTGCCTACCTTGCCTACGTCATCCCAGCTGCTCTGCTTACGACCTGTCGGCCGGTAACCTAAAAAGTCTTATACAGTATTCAATATATATGTGTCAGAACAAGAGCATTACACCCGCACTCACATGTACACATACACAAAAAAAAAAAAGGGAGGAGGAGGTCTGTCTACTTACTTAACATTAAAATAGTCTATAAAGAGCTGCCAAATTGAAAAAAATAACTTTACATTATCTTTTAGTGAAAATTTGATTTTCTCCAAATGTAAGTGTTGCATAATGTCTTTCATCACAGCCTGATGAGTTGGAGGATTTTTGTTCTTCCAGTTTAACAGAATTAGGCATCTGGCCAGTAGTGCCACAAACTTCAGCCAACCAACATTTTTGACTTAATTTTTCTTTATCAGTGATTCACATGTGGTAAAATTTCACTACTGTTATTCTGGAAGCATTTTACTTGTAGACCAGTGTTATTAAAGTCCTCGTCAAAGAACAGTTTGTGTTACAAATTCACAAAGTTTTGACAGATACTTGTCTTTGTATGTACGTCATTCTTTTGTCAATATTTAATCATTTTAATACCATGAAGAACTTCCTAGTATCCTACTAAATAAAAACTCCTAAAAAATAATCCTGAATTTGGCTTCTCCAGCTTTAAATAATGAAATGTCACCAAAAACACCCCAAAACAAACACTTTTTATACCATTCATCTCTACCCTGCAAATACATTTAGCTAGTATCTGATGTAAAGTCACAATCACTCAAGGACAAGAAAAAAAAAAACATGAAAACTGCAGTTTGTTGAGTTTTTAAGCAGAAATTCCTGTCTAGATGAATTGTGTGTTTGTATTTTACTAATAGAATTCCGTTTCAAGGTGTATGTTATTTTATAAAACACCATATTAAGTGAAAAATAACTATGAGAGAAAACAGTCTTCAATTTAGTAGTTCTATTAGGGTGTAACCTGCAAAGAAAAGAAAAAAAATATTACTTTTGTTTGTTGAAACGACTTTCATTTTAAGCACACTCTAGGCTGTAATAAAAGTTCAGTGTCAGCCTTTTATATATTACACTCCTGAGAGTTTCAGACAGAAATCATTGATTTATTATTAAAACTGGAAAAACCCTGGGACCATCACTCTCTGCTCTGCATTCTATTACAACCCCTCATGTTATATACGTTTGCAAAATATGTAGAATACTGCAGAGTATAGCACATGAAACAAGAAAGACTAATTTTCTCATTACCAGAGGACAGGTTAACTTGAATGCTTTCTCCTGAGAGATGTAGGAATCGCTTGAGAACTCATCCAGAAAAGCTCACTTGATTGGATTGGGTGAAGCCTCGTGGAACAAATCCTCTGTGTCACTTTTATGTAACGTGTCGCTTTGCTTCTCGTCGGCTCTTCTCTAATTTGCTTTGTCTTTCTAATATCTGTGTAACAGACATCTCAGTTACACAGACTTCAGCGACACCAATTACAGTCTGACTGCCTTTACAAAGCTTTGGGTCGGGACCAAAAAATGGGTCACTGAAGTTTTTGTATTGGTTCACCTAGTATACGACATAAGAACGCTAATAAAATACTACTAATGATAATAATATGACATGTGAGGTTATTTTCCTACTTGAAAGTGTAGAAGTGTTAATAAGGGTGTATTCAAACCTACTTCATTTGGTCAATCAATCAAATTTTATTTATATAGTGCCAAATCATAACAAAAGTTATCTCATGACACTTTACATATTGAGTTGCTCAAAACCAGACTCTAAGCCAATTTACAGAAACCCAACAGAATCCTCCAGGAGCAAACACTTGTGACTGGTGACAGTGGTGAGGGAAACCTCCTTTTAACAGCAGAAACCTGGAGCAGACCCAGACTCCTGGAGGATGGACGTCTGATAGGACCAGTTGGGGTGAAAGAGAGAGGGAAAAAGAGGAGAAAAAAACATAGAGAGAGACTGGTCTGATTTGGTTTGTTTAAAAAGGACCAGTTTGTTTCCCTGGAAAGTCCAGACGTTTTTTTTATGGTGTATTCACACCAGGAAAGTCTGATAGTTCACTTGCTTTGGGCCAGACCAAATTTTTTATTATTCTTTTTTAGCTTACCGGCCGACAGGCCGATGCCTACGCTGGAAGTAGCCGATACCTCACAGGTAGTCAGAGCTAACAGTAGCAGCCATGAGCAAACAGACATGGACCAATGAGGAAACTGAATGTGTCATTGACATTTGGTCAGATGTCCATATTACCAAACTGGCTCCAAATGAGCTGTTCTTGACAGTTAACATTATAACATTAATAATTATATTCATAACATTGCAGTTATATACATGGGGGTGCGGTCGATAACTAACGTAACTAACACTGGCGTGAAACAAAAGGGAACCTTTACATCAGGGGTCTCAAACATGCGGCCTGGGGGCCAAATGCAGCCTGCCAAAGGTTCCAATCCAGTCCATGGGATGAATTTGCAAAGTGCAAAAATTCCAGTCAAGGCTGTAGAACTCATTTTAATTCAGCTTCCACATACAGACCAACATGATCTCCAGTAAAATAACAGCATAATAACCTACAAAAAATAATGACTCCATTTTTTTCTTCTCGGTTTGATGTGAAAAAAATATTACATTATGCCTATAAAAAAAATAATGACGACTTCAAAGTGCAAAAAACATTAAATTATGAAAATATTTATATTTTCAAACTATCTTGTATCCTTTATAAAATGTGAATAACTTGAACAAATATGAATGACCTAAAATGTCTAAAGAAAATTAACCACAATTTTAACAATTTTCTGCCTGTTACTAAGTGTTTAGTGTCTTTGTAGATCAGATCCATAATGCACATGTAGAAATGATAAGTTGAGGCCTAATATTGTTAAAATTGCACTTATTTTTCTTGAGAAATTTCAGATTTTTCAGGTTATTTACATCTTTTTTGTTTGAATAGTTTATAAAAGTAAGTATTTCTATAATTTAACAGGTTTTTTTGCACTAAAACAAAGACAAAAATTTGCAGTTGTTATTTATAGGTTATTATGTTATTATTTTAGTGGTCTGGCCCCCTTGTGATCAAATCGGGCTGAATGTGGCCCCTGAAAGAAAATGAGTTTGAGACCCCAGCACAACATGCTTTTAACATCCAACTCCTGGGTTCTATTCCTCTATTATACAGCAGATCTTACACGAAATTTTCACAACTTCTAACCTAAATCCACTGGACACACAAATGCTGGGCTCCATGAATTTGTCAAGCCCCCTTTACGACGCCCCAGTGTATGGGGACGTTCGTGAATTCTGAGACTGCCGACAGTTCGGTTCAGTTGAACGTATGTAGGATATAGGTGGAAGAAAACTGTCACAACCTGCCTGGTATTTACATTGGTTGGTTGTCCCCACCCTGAGGATGAAATTCATTGAGCAGAAGAAGGGATGTAAAAACCAGAGGGGGGGGGTTTGATCCCCCCCAGCAAATTGCACCCTGGATCACACAATAGGCTCAGTGAGCTGCCATTGAAGCTCTGGGCCCAACTCCAGATACATCAGATTATGTGTTTCTGTGGTGATGACTCTTTGGCAGAGGTCGTACTAGTGTTAGTGTGAGATGGTCCTGGTGATACCATCAGTAGAAAAACTGCACAATATGGAAAAGTAACAAGATGATAATGATGAAAAAAAAAAGCCAAAAAAAAAAAAGCGTAAATGATGCAACAAATTCCCATTAAAAACACGACTTTTCATCAGTGTTTCTACAGTAGAATCAGTCCTGTTTGTCCATATGATTGGTTTGTTAGTTGGTTATGATGCAAATAATTTCTTTTCAGTAAGTTAACCTCCATTAATCCATTTGAATGTGCATTTTGATATTTTTCATTAGTAAATCTTCATAAGAAAAGAAAATAAGTTTTGCATGAAAGTATTTTCATTGGCATACATTCATTCTTCCCTGTTTTTACACATTCATATAAGAGGAAACAGGAGCACATTTTAATGTATTCATCGTTGTTGTTTTTGTAGAATCTCAGCTGTTTGTTCAATCCTTCTAGTAATTCTGACAAAGTGTGAAATCACATCTGGTCCAACAGGTCGTGCAGGCTGATGAGGAGACGGAATTATGTTTCTGTTTCTTCAGTAGAAAAAAACAATACAGTCATTTTAGATGAAAAACAACTGAATGTTCTGGTGTTTTCTGCTGTTTATTAGAGACACGTGGAACAGAAACTACAGCACCACCTTTTGACAACATTACAAAACTGAGGTTAGTCACATTAAATATGGAATTTAATTTATTGCAACTTTAAATTTAACTGACATTGAATTCAAACACTCTTAAGTTTAAAAGTGACTGTTAATGTTTGATCATTGGATGTTCAACAATGTTGAAATCTAGACATTAAGGCAAATATCTATCTATTGATCTATCGATCTGTCTATCTAACATTGTATCTAATGTTCTATCTATCTATCTATCTATCTATCTATCTATCTATCTATCTATCTATCTATCTATCTATCTATCTATCTATCTATCTATCTATCTATCTATCTATCTATCTATCTATCTATCTATCTATCATCTATCTGTCTATCTATCTATCATTGCATCTTTCTACCGTTGTATCTATCTATTGCTCTATCTCTCTATCTGGGTCCTGAGGAGACTTTAAGTGTATATTTTTCTCAGTCTCTAGTCATATAAATGTGGGACCCACTTCAGTGTGACATTAGAAGTCTACAGGATGTGCAGGTAGATTAGCGGTGGTATTTTCCAACATTATTCCCATGAGACTTTTCTTATGGTGAGAGATTCAGAGAGTCATCTGTGAATGCAAACTCCACCACTCTGAAACTCCCCTGGGTTTGAGGGAGCGACCGATGCAGGTGGCCAGCTGGAAAAACGTCTTCAGTATGGAAATGAGATACAACAACAGGAATAGAGATCCATGTGATAGAACAGACACACCAACATCAGAGTCACGTCTGATCTGATCTGAACAACAACACTTCAGGGAAACATGGAAATTAGACTAGGTTTTCCAAATAAGACATATGAAGATGTTTACTAGAATCAGTTGAGCGAGTTGAGTGAACAAAACAGAATAGAATAGAACAGAGTAGAATAGAGTAGAATATAAATTCTATTTTATTTTATTCTGTTCTATTCTATTCTATTCTATAGCGTAAACAAAACAGAATAGAATAGAGTAGAATAGTCTATTCTATTCTATTCTATTCTGTTCTAGTAGAATAGAGTAGAATAGAGTAGTAGAATAGAATAGAACAAAACAGAGTAGAATAGAATAGAATAGATAAGACTTTGTCATTACTCCAGTTGTGCAACAAACTTGCAGATGGTCTGTACCAGCTACAGTGCACTTACATCTAATAACAATTAGTGCTTCAAACGATTACATTTTTAATCTGATTAATTACAAAGTTGCTGTGGATTAAGTGTGTAATGTTGGTTTTTCCATTAAATCACAAATGCAATGATTTGTTTATTTATTATCACAAGATGACACGAGAAGTCATTCCATAAACATGACAACAGATATAGATATTGTGTGTATTTACAGATATATTCATTATTATTATATATTACCCCTCTATCTTGTACTAAATTAAAAAACGATTGGGTTTGCTGGTGTGTCCACACATACCGCGACATGTTTCTTCTTCTTCTTCGCTTCTTGTAACGTACATCAACATCCATTTTTTAATTTACCTGACTTTGCATGATATACCATGTGCTATGCCTGAAAACCCACCTCTTGCCAGCGCAAAAACTTTTACTCGAAAAATGAGACTTTTGGCGAAATTGTCATTTTTCCATTAGGCAAATTTTTACGTGAAGTATTTGCGCGTAAAAATTGGTGAAAAAAGGTGTGCACTACAAGTCAGTAAAATAAATACAGGAAGATACCTGATGTTTAGTGAAAACAGAAAACAACACTGCATGGAAAACCAGAGTACTGGCCCCATAAACACCACCCAACTTCAATGATTCCCGGTAATTTTCGTGAGTTTACAGAGAAGTTCAGCTATGCCTGAAACTGCTGGAAATGGATCATGAGAGGTGGGGGATCTGGAGGGGTGGGGTGGGGGGTTAACACCTCACAGCAGTGTGAATGGCCTCAATTTACATTTGAATGTCACTGGCAGATGCCATTTCTGGCCTCAGAAACACTCATTGGATGTTTTTTTTTTTTGTTTTTTTTTTTTTTTTTAATATCAACCCATTGGATGTTACCACAGACATTTCAAAGGACAGCTCACATGTGATTGGACAGTACTGGTCATCTGTGCAGCATTATAATATGCCCCACCCATTAAAAAAAATAATATTATTATTAATGTTTTTTATTATTCAAGTTTTTATTTATTTATTTATTGTTGCAGGCTAATAATTTACATACTGAAAACATTAGCACCAGTATCAATTGAGAAAGAACACGACTGCCAAGATCATGTTAAAAAATGAAGACAAGCTTTAATAAAATGCAGAGTGCAAAAAGCACACTTACATATTTAAGAAAACAGTGCCATCACTTTCAAATTAAACTTTTAGAATAAGTAAAAATTACAACATTATCAAATTAAAACTAACTTAGAATTTAAAAAGTAAGTAAAATGCTGCATTCCAGTCCACCCGTAACTCGTGTTTTTCCGACCTTCTACCGGTGAAAATGCACTGGAATGGCAGTCAAACCTGTGACTTCCCACCGGTGAACTCATGCTAGATCCATGTACTCCCAGTTCCGAGTTCTGACGTCATGTAGCAATGGCGGCCCCCCTGGAGGCGGTGTTTATCCAAATTGTTTATTAAAACAAGGCATTGGTCTAACATTATTTATCTGCAAATGTTCTGCATAAATCAGCAGCTACTCTAGCGTTAGCTAGTTTTCAGTCCATTGAGTGCAAGAATAAATTAATACCAAATACGTATCCAAATATACAAATAACACTTAAGGTAGAACAGCTTCTCTTGCCTTATGCACCGTTTGTCCTCCTCTGCTTCCCTCAAATAAGCAAAGAGCAAACAGCTTTGGCGATAGAAATGATTGTAAATGAATATAACATATGGTCCACCATGCTGGTTTGTTTACATCTAACTACCACAGTTCCTTGCGCTCAGGCAGTTTGGCGTGACTTGCCTGGAACGTTACTACCATACTTTCCGGACTATAAGCTGCTGCTTTTTTCTCGTTTTGAACCCTGCGGCTTATACAGCGATGCAGCTCGAGTATAGATTTATACGGGCTAACGGCCTCCAGGGGGCGCTCTAGTAGGAAGCGCAAACGTGAGACAGACAGGTGGAAGAGGTGATGAAGAGGAGAAGTTTTCATCTTAACTTTTAACAATCATTTTGTGTGTCATGCACAAACCCTCACTGTGGAAAACACACGAAGAAATGCATATTTTGCAGCTTTGAAGTTAAAAGCAATCGATGTGTCTGTCTAAGAAGGAAACTGAGCTGCAGCACCGAAGTGCCATTGAGCAACAACAGAGGAGAGACGTAGAAGGTGTGTGATGGAGCCTATGAGGGTGTTCAACTCACACACTGAAGAAGACAACTGCAGTGGTTTCAATGAGCAGAAGGAAGATGAAGATACAGATCAATGACTTTTCTGGGTTTTTGAACCAGCCATGTTACAGCCACTGTTTGGAAAAAAGCAGTGAAGGTCTGGAAATAAATATTGAAATAATCTTTCTGTTTACCATCTTTCTGTGTAAATATCTCATGTCACAATGTGGACTGTTGAGCCACATTATGTAATAAATTCCCATTATGTAATAAAAGTTCAAAATGTAATAAGAATGTCACGTCATCTTGTAATAAAGCCACATTATGTAATAAACTGACGCATTTTGTAATAAACTACCTCAATGCATTATGTAGTAAATTTTTTCACATTATGTAGTAAGTTATTACAATTTGAGAAATGTATTACAAAATGCACTTGACACATTTTTATTTTTAGGAAAATGTAATGTGCTAAATTAATCTTTAAACTGTGTGGTTAAAGTTCTGATTACATTACCTGTAGCTCCTGTGACTAATTTCTTCTAAATTGCTCGGAAATTCTATTAATTTGGATTGTTATTACATAATGAACCATGTTATTACATTTTTAAAAAAATAAAATGTGTCAAGTGCATTTTGTAATAAATTTCTTAAACTGTAATAACTTACTACATAATGTGAAAAATTTACTATAGATTGCGTTGACGTAGTTTATTACAAAATGTGTCAGTTTATTACATAATGCGGCTTTATTACAAGATGACGTGACATTCTTATTACATTTTGAACTTTTATTACATAATGGGAATTTATTGCATAATGCGGCTCAACATGGACACCTGCAGCTTATAGTCAGGTGCGGCTTATATTCCGGTGTGCCTCATAGCCTGAAAAGTACAGTAAGTTGTGAGTCGTGGTTTGAAGTCGTGACTCACGAGCTCAAAAACTGGCCTGGAATGCAGCAAAAGTATCATCATCTTAAACATGCGTGTTTAAGACAATATCATAATAAGTGGTGATAAATCTCATGAAAGTAGTTCTGTTTGAGTTTGTATTTATTGTTATACAAGTTCTTTCTGAGACACTGCTGTTTATTTTTACTTCTCTGTGTCAGTGACTTAATGGTGTGCATTTTCCAGTGGGTTCAGACCTTCTACAATAAACCTCCACTATGCAACACCACTGTGGCTGCTCACTACAGGCCTCACAACCGGTGGATATTGCACTCCATTGTGTAACACCGAACAGGTTACTCTTTTTTTTTTTCTTTTTTTTTTTTTCGTCCACCGCCTGCACTTCCATAAATGAATAAAATTGCTAACAAGCTCCCCGGTTGCCACACAAGGTGGCATAGCAACGGGCTAAAGCTAAGCTCAAGCACACTGCATGGGAATTATGAGAACACCTGCATCAAGTCTGTGACCAATTACACTGCAGGCCTCGAACCGCCTGGTGAGTATACGGGTCTTAAAGAGATCTGTGCGACGCCCAAAACCCAGGACGCGAGTTAGCGGGAGCTTATTAAAGGGAGCTGAAGTGATTTTCTGTTTGGTCGTCCAACAACCAGGGAAAAGGCATCAATTGTGACAAGTGTTTAGCACATGCATAAACAATTCCATCTCATTACTTTGTCCGATAATTTAGACGAGGCAATTTCCTTGGAACACTTGACCTTTCAGACGAGCATATTAAATGCATCTGTTTTGCCGCCTGAGCCCATGTGTGTGTGTTCACTGTGTTTGTGTAGCGCGTCGTACTGTAGATGCGGTTCTACTTTTAGTCAAACGGAGGCGGCGGCTTGGATGGGCTCATTTATCTGCCTTTTCCTCCTGAAACCCAAGAAAGTGAAAATTTTAGCTTTTTTACATTAAATCAGGGATCTGCAAGCTTTACAATCTAAAGAGTAATTTTTGACTCGAAAAAGAAGGAAAAAATGTGATCGGAGCCATAAAAAAATATTTATACTCATTTACATTTTACAATGAGGGGCTGTATCCTATTTATGATTAGTTTGTTATTTAACTATTTAACTTTATATTCCTACGACAATTATGCAATGTTTGGTGCATTTATGAAATTAAACAACTACAATAAAGAAAACATTCAAGATTTGTGCAATGTTTTAAACTACTAAGACCCAGGAAATATCAGCAAAGTACAAGCTTTTTTTGTTTTTTATTAAATAAGTGCCTGTATTGGAAACATCATAATGCAACAGTTTTTTCAGATGCAGTTTTTAAAATTTTTATGGAATGTCCTTTGTGGTGGACAGTTTTTTTTTTCTTCTTCTTTTTTTCTTTTTTTGTATAAAGTTGTGAAACTCTTGTCTACAGATGTGGACAGAAAACCCATAGCTGGGTTTTAGGAGGTTAATAATGTCCACTATTTCTAAACAAAATTCCATTGTGCAATAGATAAAAAGCTCAACTTTCATGTATATGAGCTGACTTTTAAACAGCCAAACTACTAACAAATGCAAACTGAGTATGTTGTATTAAATTTGGCAAGACAATAATGTAGTGTGACATAAATTTTGGTTTATATGCTGTCAAAAAGTTCTCTGATTCTGTATATAGCCTACACATTTTTGCAGTTGGACAATGTTAGAATTGATTTAGGCCTATCACAATGTTACAAAGTAATGGTTCATTCAGTTCATTTCAAAATGCTCCTTATGTTTTTTGACAAGGGGAGCCATAGGTTACAGACCCCCGCATTAAACACTCGTCTTGATTGTAAACTGCATAATGCAACCACTTTTTTGGATACATTAAAAAAAAAGAAAAGAAAAATGTATGTATTTATTTATTTACTATGGCATGTCCTTTGCAATGGACAGCTTTTTTTTTTTTTTTAATAACTAAAACTGTCAAACTTTTGTCCCCTACGGAGGACAAAAATGCATTGCTGGATCTCAGGAGGATTCTTTAACCCTTTGTAGTTCACTCATAGAAATACTCTGAAATTCAAAATTTCAACCTTAGTGTGTTATTGGAGGACACAACAAGACTTTATTACTATTGTGGAATTTTTCTAATTTTTTCTTATTGTTATGTAGAAAAATAAGGTCAATGAAGTTCCCATATTTGGTTTCCTGGCCGAAAGTGATAATAAATAAATAAATAAATGAATAAATAAATCCAAGAAGTATAGCTTAACTAGAAAAGCACTCGGACAGCGCGGACCTCCGCAAGGGCAGATCAGCCCCCCCACCCACCAAAATGTCATAATTTGTTCCATGTGCCACAATCAACATTTCCTGAAAACTTCATCAATCTGTTCATAACTTTTTGAGTTATCTTGCTAACAGACAGACAAACAAACCCCAATGCTCTCCTTGGCGGAGGTAAAAAAAAAACAAAAAACAAGAAAATCACATGTAAGGTGATAGGAACATTTATTTCAGAACATTAGACCATCATAAGTGCTGATCCAGACCAAGTCAAAAGTACAAAAAAGTTGAATGGATTTAAATCACTAAGTTTTAGTCGTGACCACACCTTTTTATCTCTGCACTGCATTGTGGGTATTGGGCATGTTGTTGAAAATGTGTTATTTTTATGTGCAGGGGTTCAGCGAGGTTGTGGTGTTAGTGTTAATTTGGACTTAATGTGTGTATGGCGGTGATTATTGGCCTTTTTGTGTTTGTTTTTGTATTTTTTGTAGAGCTGCACCATGAGTGAGAGCCATAGGAAGAACAATGGCTTTACTGTTCATCTACAATTATTCTACTTCAATGTGAATCATTATGCCTTGCCAAGTTGGAAGCACTTCTTGTACATAAAAATTACATTGAGTTACCATCATGAGTAACTTCCATCCACACTGCAATATATTAAGTTGAATAAATATACAAAGTACTTTATGTTGCAAAAATTTGAATTTAAATCAGCTTGGAATTGAGTACAATGAACTGGTGATATTACAGGGTGGGGAAGCAAAATTTACAATATTTTGAGGCAGGGATTGAAAGACATTGTATGACAAAATAGTTTATTGAAAGTCATGAGAATTTAAATCTTCAAATCATATTTTACTGCATTTCTAACGGTCTTGTTGTCTACCTCAAGTTCATTTGCCATTTTTCTCATGGATTTGGTTGGATCCTTTAGGATTTTGGATTTGAGAGCTTTAATAAAAGCTTTGGTTTGTTTTTTGTTGCTTCCTCCACTTCCAGACTTTCTGGTAATAGTTTTGCTCATAGTCATTCTCTTCTTTCCATTCTAAACAGTCTTTATGGACACTCCAACTATTTTTGAAATCTCCTTTGGTGTGACGAGTGCATTCAGCAAATCACACACTCTTTGACGTTTGCTTTCCTGATTACTCATATGGGCAAAAGTTTGTGAAAAGGTATGGATAATAGTGTTAGGTATGATTATGACATCAGTATGTTTGGTTTCAAAACAATTGATGTAGTGCCTGCTGAGAAAAAACAACTAAATGTTCATTGTAAATTTTGCTTCCCGACCCTGTAAGTCTATGATTATACAAAGCAATTGACATTGCAACAAATTTCAAGTTAAATTAACTAGACATTTAGTGTGTTGTACTTAAAATAGCAATTCCATTCAAATCAAGCTTTTAACTTTAATACACTCAAGTTTTCATTACTTATTACTTAAATTTTTTAAGGTAACCGGTTTACTTAAATTTTTTAAGTAAACTGACCCTATCCAGTCTTACAGTGTACTTAAAATTACTTGTACGACGACAGTGGATGGACACACTTGGTTTTAAATTCAGTGAGAAATATATTTGCTGAAAAATTTACTTTTTCTTCATTTTTCTCTGTTTTGATATAATTAACTTTGAATTTCCTCTGAGTTTTCATAAGCATCTACATGATCTGTGGATTAAATATAGAACAATGCATGGTTTACACCAAAAAAATGCAAAACACAGAGGATAATATTATTTTAAAAAGTGGTGATAAATCAGTTAAGAAAGGTAGAAATAAAGATAAATTTATTGGGGAACTGCGTCAAAAGTAGCCCTGGGTCTTTCTGGGCTAATATGCTGTTAAGCTCATTGCGATGCATGGAAGAGAAAAGAAAAACGGAGATGAAATTGACTGATTCGCTGCCTTGCACAAATGGAAACGAATTCCGTGTGACACTCCTCAGCGTAGAGAGATGGGCCTCTTCCTCACGGAGACCACGACCAATAAACGCTATCCCTCCTGCTATACATCAAACCGGATCCCTATAGGAAAAGACTTTTGCTTTTCCTAATTACATTTTGTTTGGAGAGCAGTTCTGGTCGACTGGCTTTGGTTGAAGTTTATTGATACTGCGACTGAAGTTTCGTATTAGTTGTGAAGGTTTCTCTTGTTTGGCAATTCTCATGATATAATGAATAGGAGCAAACGTCTTTGGCCTGGAGGGAGGAAGCGCAGAGGCGGAACAGTTAAAGATCCAGACACTTTTACACCTGAGAGGAGCAGGGAATCATCAGCAAGAAATTAAACCACCTCCTGAGGATCAAGTAAAAAAAAAATAATAACAGAGAACTTTTTAAGCAACACAACAATACTGGCTGATTGTTGGAGAGAACTGATGTTTATTTGTCACATGTGGTCATTTAGGCAGGTCTTATTGCACAATTTGGATTTTTGGGTGAAATCCGATTTTTTTTTTTTGTGTGCTTGTTCGTATTATAGATTAATGTTTGCAGAAATTACCAAAAATAGTCACTTGCCTGTTAATGGGTTAATGTTTGCGGAAATGACCAAAAATAGTCACTTGCCCGATAAAGGATTAATGTTTGTGGAAATGACCAAAAATAGTCACTTGCCTGATAAAGGATTAATGTTTGTGGAAATGACCAAAAATAGTCACTTGCCCGATAAAGGGTTCATGTTTGTGGAAAATACAAAAAATAGTCACTTTCCCAATAAAGGGTTCGTGTTTTTCAGAAATTACCAAACTTAGCCACCTGCCCGATAAAGGGTTCAGATTTGCGGAAAATACAAAAAAACAGTCACTGTCCCAATGCAGGTTAAATGATTGCGGAACTTACCAAAAAAAAGTCACTTGCCCGATACAGTGTTAATGTTTGTGGAAATTACCATAAATAGTCACTTGCCTGATAAAGGGTTCATGTCTGCGGAAATGACCAAAAATAGTCTCTTGCCTGATAAAGCGTTCATGTTTTTGGAAATTACCAAAAATAGTTTCTTGCCTGATAAAAGGTTAACGTTTGCAGAAATTACCAAAAATAGTCACTTGCCCGATAAAGGGTTCATGTCTGCGGAAATTACCAAAAAGTCACTTGCCCGATAAAAGGTTCATGCTTGTGGAAATTACCAAAAATAGTCACTTGCCTGATAAAGGGTTCATGTTTGCGGAAGTTACAAAAAATAGTCACTTGCCCGAAAAACAGTTACTTTTCGAAACTATCAAAAATAGTCATTTGCCTGATAAAGGGTTAAAGTTTTTGAGAATTACCGTAAATAGTCACTTGCCCAAAGGGTTCATGTTTGCAGAAATGACCAAAAATAGTCAATTGCCCAATAAAAGGCTAATGTTTGCAGAAAAGACCAAAAATAATCACTTGCTTGATAAAGAGGTAACGTTTGTGAAAATTACCAAAAATAGTCAATTGTCCGATAAAGGGTTAAAATTCGCAGAAATTATGAAAAATAGTCAATTGCCCAATAAAGGGTTAAAATTTGCGGAAATTACCATAAATAGTCACTTGCCTGATAATGGGTTAATGTTTGTGGAAATTAACAAAAATATTCACTTGCTCGATAAAGGGTTCATGTTTGTGGAAATGACTAAAAATAGTTACTTGCTTGATAAAGGGTTAATGTTTGTGGAAATTACCAAAAAACAGTCATTTGCCTGATATAGGGTTAAAATTTGTGGGAATTACCAAAAATAGTCACTTGCCCAATAATGGGTTAATGTTTGCGGAAATGACCAAAAATAGTCACTTGCCTGATAAAGGATTAATGTTTGTGGAAATGACCAAAAATAGTCACTTGCCCGATAAAGGATTAATGTTTGTGGAAATGACCAAAAATAGTCACTTGCCCGATAAAGGATTAATGTTTGTGGAAATGACCAAAAATAGTCACTTGCCCGATAAAGAATTAATGTTTGTGGAAATGACCAAAAATAGTCACTTGCTCGATAAAGGGTTCATGTGTGCGGAAAATACAAAAAGTAGTCACTTTCCTGAGAAAGGGTTAATGTTTGCAGATACTGACCAAAAATAGTTACTTCTCATATGATTCTCATGATATAATGAATAGGAGCTAATGCCTTTGGCCTGGAGGGGGGAAGTGCAGAGGCAGAACAGTTAAAGATCCAGACACTTTTACACCTGAGAGGAGCAGGGAATCATCAGCAAGAAATTAAACCACCTCCTGAGGATCAAGTAAAAAAAAAAAAAAAAAAATAAGAGAACTTTTTAAGCAACACAACACTACTGGTTGATTGTTGGAGAGAATTGGTGTTTATCTGCCTCTTGTTCACACAGCAGGTATTGATGCACAATTCGGATTTTTTGGTGAAATCCGATTTTTTTGTGTGCTTGTTCATATTACACATTAACCCATAAAGACCCAGAGCTACTTTTGCTGAAGTTCCCAAAGGAATTTATCTCTATTTTTAACCTTTCTTAAGTGATTTATCAGCACCACCAAAAAGAGTCACTTTCCCGATAAAGAGTTATTGTTTGTAGAAATTACCAAAAATAGTCAGTTGTCTGATAAAAGGTTAATGTTTGCGGAAATTACCAAAAATAGTCACTTGCCCAATGAAGTATTCATGTTAGCGGATATTACCAAAAATAGTCACTTGCCCAATAAAGGGTTCAAGTTTGCAGGAATTACCAACAATAATCTCTTGCCCGATAAAGGGTTAATGTTTGCAGGAATGACCAAGGCCACATTTACCTGCAGTCTGAACGTAGCCTTAGTCAACAAACCTGGGGTCGCTTAAAAACAAGCTGTAATTAAAAAATAAAATTTTCCTGCGAAGAGGGGTGGTGGTGGTGGGTTTAAGAAAAAAAAAACAAAAAACAAACGAACAAAAAAAACCAAACAAACCTGGGGAATTTGATCACAAAAAATGTCAGGGCTGTGAATAATTTTGAGGTCGACTGGACGTAGTCTGAATTTACATGTTTGTGTTTGTGTCACCTGCGTTGTGTTTAGAAGAAGTGCTCCCAAAACCAGATGGTTGAGAATGACCCTCATCTGTCCCTGAATCAGTTTGGTTTCCTTGGTCTGAGTGAGTAGAAGATGAGTGATATCCCATGAAAACTTGGAGAAAAAAAACCGCACTAATAGCGGTGTGTTCTAAATGTGTTACCGCTGCAGCTTTTCCATGTAATGTGTTAAAAGGTTGGAAACTTTCATGAATCTGTGGTGTGAAGGGCAGTTAACATGTGAGAAAACATAATGATTGTGAATATGAAGTATGTCCGGTGTGTAAATAGAAATGCAAACAGAATTAGCACAAATACAATAAACACTTGAAGATATAAGGACTGAGTTTGCATGTGAAGTACAAGTACTGGAAAGGTCAAAAGCAGGTTTATTATAGGTTACAAAAACTAAAACTAGCAAAGGAATTTTTATTGAAAAGTTCAGAAATAGTGGTTTTGCAAATCATAATTGATGTCTATCTATTTTCAATCTTATATAAATAAGGCTTTTGTCATAATATCTGAAGAACTATAACAAAAAACTAAGTAAAAACTGAAGTAAAACTGGTCAATTTAAAAATAAATATTAAAAATTAAACTGTACACATATAAAATGAACCAGAAATCAGAGTTTAATGTTTGTGGTAATTACAAAAAATAGTCACTTCCCCTATAAAGGATTAATGTTTGTGGAAATGACCATAAATAGTCACTTGCCTGATAAAGGGTTAATGTTTTTGGAAATTACCAAAAACAGGCATTTGCCCGATAAGGGTTAATGTTTGCGGAAATTACCAAAAATAGTTACTTGCCCAACAAAAGGTATATATTTTGGAAATTACAAAAAAATAGTAATTTGCCAAGAAAGGGTTAAAGTTTGATTGAATTACAAAAAACAGTCACTTTCCCAAAAATTTTAACCCCTTATCGGAAATTACAAAAAAATAGTCACTTGCCCAATAAAGGGTTAATGTTTGTGGAAATTACCAAAAATAGTCACTTGCCCAATAAAGGGTTAATGTTTATGGGAATTACCAAAAATAGGCACTTGCCCAATAAAAGGTTAATGTTTGTGGAAATTACTAAAATAGTTACTTGCCTGATAAAGGGTTAATGTTTGTGGGAATTACAAAACGGGTTAATGTTTGCAGAAATTACCAAAAATAGTCACTTGGCCAATAAGGGGGTAAGCCCAGTTTGAACTCAGGCTTGGACTTTTTCATTTGTCTGGGTGTTCTGAGTCCAGATAATGCCTTAATTATATTCCACCTGGTCGTCTATGCCTTATAGGATGTCTAGAGTCGGTCATAGAAGTGAGACTAGTACAAATGACACTCCCGTATGTTTCTGATCGTACCTATCAACACTGGGATTTTTTGGCGACAGGGGTGGGAAAGAAAATTACTTTAACAAAAAAAAAAAAAAAAACCCAGAGAAACTAATTTCAACGAGATCAAAAGCATGAAAGAGGCGTTCTGCAGAGAGATGATAAGCCTTCAAGGCCACTGCCAGAGCCCCAGGACAGCGCTCTGGTGTCCGCCACGTGGACACTTCCTCTGAACACCTGTGTCCATCATTGTCCAAGAGACGAGCCACGGGGAACGCTTTAACGGCAACGCCAGAGCGGCTGATAAACGAGAAAGTGGCGGTGAGGAGGCAGATAAACAAAACACAGTCGGAGATAAGGGGTGTGGGTAGGGCGCCGCACGCTATCGTGTAGAAAGTCATTTTCATGCATTACACTTCAAAAGGCTGGAGATACATATGTGAGTGTGTGTGCGTGTGAAATGTGAACAACAAACATGAGTGATTATTCATGATCTTCCTCCAGGCGCAGGCATAATTCGTTACTTCAGTTATCGGAACAGACTGACTTTCACCTTCAACCCTTTTTATTCGAACACACAAGTGACGTTGAAGGTTGAGACAGTTGAACCTAATTTACCTCTTTCACTCACTATAAATATCAGTAAATATTATCGTTATCATCTTTCAGCACTCGGGTTGAGATTTTTCTGCACGTAATGGGAAGTTTGGTTGCACCCAGGGCCGTAGCACCAAATTCTGGGCCCATACACAAAAAGTACTGATGGGCCTCCCGCACCCCTCAACACAATGGCTATATCACAGGGCTAACATTATGATTTAACTATAATTCGCAAGTCTGTTTAAGTTACTGTATAAGAAAACACAACCACGCAAGACTGTATTTACCCATTATATTTCCTGAGTGAACAAGAACGGGCCAAATTTTTCAATAGGCTATAATAATATGTCATAAAAGGTAACCAAACAAAACATGACTCGATAGTCATTTTCCTGTAAAGATACAAAAAAGGCCAAAACAAACAGATTTGAACAAGTATTCCAAAAATAGAAATAGCACAATTCTATACATTCCAGTTTACTCGACAGAAAATGCCCACTGGCGGGTTTTCTTGCTAGCAAAATCCCTGATGAGGTCTGTAAAGTCCAATGCTCTTGCCAATGTGCTTTCAATGGAGAGAACCATTTTCCATTTTGCGCGTCTCTCAAGGGGTGTTCAGAGTTTTTTTTTTTTTTTTTCATTTTTTTTATTCACGTGATTCTAGTTGCGGAAAAAGGTCTTTCCATTGCAGTTTTGTGTGATAGGCCAATTGCGCTACACCCGAAAAACTAACTCTTGCCAGTGTAAAAATTTTTAAGCGAAAAATCAGAGTTTTGACGAAATTGTCGGTTTTTTTCCATTCGGTACATTTTTCTGACCAAGTTATATTCACGCAATTTCAGAGTCAAAGGAAAAGCGACTACAGACAGCATAGATAAATTTTGGCTATTTTAAGTAAATTTAAAAGGAGGAAGGAGGTAAATGTATATTATTAATATTTTACGGGGCGGGATTAAATAAATTGCACTTCTTGCCACCCCTTTTCGGGCATGAAAATGAAATGATTGTGCTGTTCTTCTTTCTAAGATTATTTTGATTGTTTATTTTTGTATTATTATTTATGTTTTACTTGTTTCCATATGTTAAATTTAATCATATGTTCAGAATTAGTCAATCAATCAAATTGTTATCTTTGCTTCCAAAATGCTTCAGAGATGGTTTTTACAAAATTTTCCCCCACATTGATTTTTTTAACAATTTTTTTTTATCCATGACTATGCTTTTAAATGTTCTACCTCTGAATTTCTAAACTATTTGTCATGCTCTGACTGTAAATAATAATTTTCTACCAGAACTAACCATGTACTTTCTTCACATCTCACTTAGGAAGAAAAATCTGTCATTAAATTTTAAGAAAATATATACATATATTTTTTAATGAATTATTGGGTAGTTGTGGTAGAAAATCATTACTTACAGTCAGAACACGAAAAATATTTTAGAAATTTAGAGGTAGAACATTTAAAATCACAGACATCTGTCATTATTATTTTGTATCCCAGACCCCTGTTAGAAAAAAAACAAAACACCTGAATTCAACATGTCCCAATACTTTTGTCCGTATAGTTTATAATCTGATTTTAAACTAACGTGGGCGTAGGTTTTAATAAAAGCAAATACAGTTAAAGTTAATGAAACATTTGCTGACAGATCCTCAGACAGTCTGATTGGTGGAAGTCCTTCAACACAACTGCATAGAGCTGTCGATCAGGAAAAAATATGTTTGATTAAATGAACAGAAGCTTCGAACATCTGATTCAGCAGCCGAGCTACCTGTCAATCACAGCCCACGCAGCAGCCATGGATGCCGCTCGCCCACCTGCCACTCAACACCGCCATGATCTTCGTTATGCGACAGTTGTCATGAACAGGGAGATTAGATGTAGAAAATAAAACTGACGGTACAAGAATGTAAACATTTGTATTAATGCTATAAATCTCTGTGTTTTAATACTGGGATCGACTCCTTTTGGAACTAGCGTCAAGTGGACACATGAGGAACTGCAGGTTTCTGTGTCTGCTTCTTTTTTTAGTTGCAGAACATGAAGATGGAACGAAATGTCAAACATGGCTGAAATAGTCTGGAAGTTATCAAACCCTTTTTTTTTTTTTTTTTAGCTTATTGAGTCTTACTTTATGTTCCATTTTTTGCTTTTATTGTTAAACTGTTTTTGTTTCGGTTTGTTTGTTTCTTTGTTAACACTTAAGCAGCAAAACTATTGGTTGAATTCATACCAAATTTGCTTTATAGATTGCCAGTGACCCAGAATAGATCTCATTACAATTTGGGAAAAGTAGGTCAAAGTTGAATTTTTTTTAAATGAATTTTTAAAATCTTTTTTTCCTCCATTTAAATATAATGGGCAAAATTTATAATTGCTATAAAAACATCAATTTTCACTCAGTTAACTTAAAATGTTACAGAGACATAGAGATTAATTTTAGACATTACTCAGCACAATATCTAAGTGCTATCCTGTTTTTGAAATTTTTTGTTAAATTTTTTAATCTTTTTTTCCCATTTACTTATGGGCAAAATTTCAAATTGCTATAAAAATATAAATTTTCACTCAACTTACTTAAAATATTGCAGCAATATAGAGATTAATTTTAGACTTCACTCTGCAAAATGTCTAAGTTATAGCCTGTTTTTGAAATTTTTTTGTTGAAGTTTTAAATCTTTTTTTTTCCCATTTACTTATAATGGGCAAAATTTCAAATTGCTATAAAAATGTCAGTTTTAACTCAATTTACTTGAAACATTGCAGAGGTATAGAGATTAAATTTCAACATCACTGCAAACATATCGAAGTGATACCTTGTTTCTGAAATTTTTTGTTAAATTTTTTAATTTTTTTTCCCCCCTTTACTTATAATGGGTGAAATTTCAAATGTCTATAAAACATCAATTTTGTTTCAATTTACTTCAAACTTGGCACATATAATTTTTATATTTAACAAATGTTGAAAATGGATGAAAGAGTGGATTGATGCCAAAATATGCTACAATACGTACGAGGGGCAGGGTTTGTTGTACCCGGCACCACTTGTTTCCATTAGGAATCCTTTTATTGTTACATAAAACAGTAGATTAGCTGATATCAGAAGTTTCATTCGCATAAAACCAAGTTATGATCAGAAAACAGCAAAGATACGGCAAAATTCATTGTCATCGCTTCATAATGTAACCATTTTTTTTACTCTTTTTTGTCTCGTTCAGTGAGTTTTATCAGTAGAGAAATAACACTTGTACTGTTGGATCTGTTTAGCGTTAGCTTAGCGCTGCAAAGTTTGTCACAGTTGTTCGTTGTTGTATAAAATTATTCGTGACATAGCTACGCTCATCTCAGGCTGTCATTTAATGCTTGTTGTTTGGATTGTGTTTTGTTTTCAGAAAATTAGTTTTATTGAGGTTTTAGCTGATGATCTTCTAGTTACATAGATGTATAGCATGTGTATGTTCCTACAAGTCTTGTGTAGCGTTACCATGGCAACAGGATATGAAACTTTGGCTTAAGAGGCTCCAGAGTAAAAGAAGTTACAAGCTTTTTTTTTTTTTTTTTTGTAAAAAACAAACAATTTCAGACTTTTTTAAAGGAACACAATGCAGATGAAAGGTTTATATATTTACAGGGTGGGGAAGCAAAATTTACAATGAACATTTAGTTGTTTTTTCTCAGCAGGCACTACGTCAATTGTTTTGAAACCAAACTTATATTGATGTCATAATCATACCTAACACTATTATCCATACCTTTTCACAAACTTTTGCCCATATGAGTAATCAGGAAAGCAAACGTCAAAGAGTGTGTGATTTGCTGAATGCACTCGTCACACCAAAGGAGATTTCAAAAATAGTTGGAGTGTCCATAAAGACTGTTTATAATGGAAAGAAGAGAATGACTATGAGCAAAACTATTACGAGAAAGTCTGGAAGATACTATTAAAGAAGAATGGGAGAAGTTGTCAGCCGAATATTTGAGGAACACTTGTGCAAGTTTCAGGAAGCGTGTGAAGGCAGTTATTGAGAAAGAAGGAGGACACATAGAATAAAAACATTTTCTATTATGGAAATGTTCTTGTGGCAAATAAATTCTCATGACTTTCAATAAACTAATTGGTCATACACTGTCTTTCAATCCCTGCCTCAAAATATTGTAAATTTTGCTTCCCCACCCTGTATATGGTCATAATATACACAACTAGAAGCACTCGGAGACCGCAGACCTCCGCCAAGGCTGATCAGTGGCCCCCCCCGTGGGCCCCCCCACCCCCGATCACCACCAAAATTTAATCATTTCTTCCTTATCCCATTTCCAACAAACCCTGAAAATTTCATCCAAATCTGTCCATAACTTTTTGAGTTATGTTGCACACTAACGGACAGACAAACAAACAAACAGACAAACAAACCCTGGCAAAAACATAACCTCCTTGGCGGAGGTAACAATACATTTTATAGGTGAAAATGGCTCAATTTACCACTTCCTGTTTTGACATATAATTGAGCTTTTCCACTTTGATCATGAAGCTGAGTTGAACATTAAATTTGTCTCATCATCATGAAATTTATACCAAAAAAAAAAAAAAAAATCAGAGTTATCCAGTCCATCTGCTCTTCACTTAGACTCCAACAAACTTCCATCATGTTTCTATGGGGATCTGAAGTAATTTTATCACTATTTTATCACTCTGTTCCTGAACTTCCGGACTCACACGGGGGCGGCGGTTTTTGCCTCGTAAAACCACTGACTCAATCAGTTAATTTCTCTTCGTGACTTTTAAGAGACTTCGGGGCTTCGGTTTTTAGATGGGCCCTTATTAGGTGGTAAAACTCAAGACAAAGACTTTCAGAGCCTCATATGGTTCTGCAAAGATGTCTAGTGATTCTCTGTTCTCCTGATGTCCCTGAACTACTCCCCAGAATGCTCGTAACCCTCTAGATCAGGGGTGTCAAACTCATTTTAGTTCAGGGGCCACATTCAGCTGAATTTGATCTGCAGTGGGTTGAACCAGTAAAATAGTAACATAATAATATATAAATAATGTCAACTCCAAACTTTTCTCTATATTTTACAGTGAAAAAAGTCAAATTAAACAATGAAAATGTTTACATCTACAAACTGTCCTTTCAAACAATGTGAATATCTTGAACAAACTGAAAGAATAAGTGTAATTTTAACAATATTCTGTCTTAGTTTATCATTTACACGTGTTCATTATAACTTACAGATCACAGTGGATCTACAAATACATAAAACATTTTGTATCGGGCAGAATATTGTTAAAATTGCACTTACTTTTCTTAATACATTTCAGGTTCTTCACATTTGTTCAGATTATTCACATTTTTTTTTGTGAAATTATACTTTGTTTTAGTGTAAATACATGAAAATATTTACATTTAAGAAGAGAAAATGTGAAGTTGTGAGTATTTATAGGTTATTATGATAGTATTTTACGGGTCTGACTCACTGGAGATTGAATTGTTCTGAATGTGGGACCTGAACTAAAAGAATTGTTAATTTCTTAATATCTGGATTGGACCCTTTGGCGGGCCGGATTTAGCCCCCGGGGCGCATGTTTGACACCTGTGCTCTAAATCTAACCTGACATCATGCACATGTATTCTTATTCTAATTTCTTAATCTACTGCCAAAAAATATCCGGGGAATGTTCACAGAAAGAGAAGGAGGCTGTAATCTAAGGAAGTGTTTCTCAACCATAGGGTCGCCTGGAATTCCAATGAGATCGCCTGAAATTGCTAGTAATTGATAAAAAAAATTTAAAAATTACTACTTTTTTTTTTTTAAACGATTCAATATATATTTCATTATAATTAAAACACTGCACATTTTTCCTAATAAAAATCAAGTTCAAATAAAACGCAGGATATAACATCTGAGAGGGCATATCTTGATTTACCCGATCATTAGAGCTGTGTATCGGCAAGAATCTGGTGATACAATACGATACAAATCACAATACTAGGATCACGATACGATATATCAGTATATATCATGATACTGTTAAAATGGCAATTTTTTGTTTGCTTTTTTTTTTTAAGATTATTTCCTGGAAGAATTGAATTACACCACAAATATGTCAAAAATACAACACACATTTTTTTTTTTTTTTTTTTTTATCACAACAGGATCTAATGCTATACCACAAAATATTTCTAATTCTCCTAGTTTCCAAAGGAACTACCATCTGCCTCTCAGACAGTAAAAAGTGCTTTTAGGATGCTTCAAATAACCATTATTTAATAAAACAGTGTTAAATAATAAAAAATAAGGTATAAACAAAACGAAAACCAAAAAATAAAAATGAACCTCCGACATATCTGCATTTGAATAAATAACTAAAAATATCAATGCAGTAATTTTTAATATCGATACAGTATTGTGAAATGAAATATCGCGATATATTGCAAAGCTGATATGTTCTAATACCCCTACCGATCATGCGACCACATGCGTTACTACGCTTCAACCTGCCTGGACACAGTTGCAGTTAGAAAACCAGACTGAACAGAGAATAGAAAGATTTCTTTGCCCATCTTTCCTCTGCCAAGGAGGTTATGTTTTTGCCGTCATTGGTTTGTTTGTTTGTCTGTCCATGTTGAAAATAACTCAAAAAGTTATGGACGGATTTGGATGAAAATTTTAGGAAATGTTGATACTGACACAAAGAACAAATGATTAAATTTTGGTGGTGATCGGGGGGGGTGCTTTTCTAGTATCATATTATATTATATTATATTATATTATATTATATTATATTATATTATATTATATTATATTATATTATATTTAAGGATGCACTGATACCACTTTTTTCCAGATCGAGTACGAGTACAAGTACTTACATTTGAGTACTTGCTGATACCAAGTACCGATATGAGTACTTAAAAATCCCATTCCAGTTGTTAGTTCCTTTTGTAAATGTGCTTTATTGTCGTTGTCATTAGTCTGACTGGAACAAAGTGCTGCTACTGACATTTAATGTGTTGGAATGAGTGTTTCTCTATTAATCCACCAGGGGGCACTGCTCTGAATTAACCATACTGAACAAATACCACGAAGAAGAGAAAAGTTTTTTGAGAAGAAGAGGAAGAAAGTCAGTAATAACAAACATGGAGACGACAGAGGTAACACTAATGTGATACTAATGTGATACTAATGTTGCGGCGTTTTCGCAGGTAAGGTTTAAAAGTTTAGCTTCAGCAGGTAGAGAAAAGAGAAATGAGCCATAAATTTGGTTTTCACTTCTGCTGGCGGGGGTCCGCACCGCTCCGTACCCCCATAGTATTATAAGTAGAATGGAAACCAGCCCAGCCCTGGGTAGCTGTCATAAATCTGTCAGTAGTTTTTAAGGCTGCAACCGATTAATCGATTAGGTGCTTGAAGGGAATGCAAAAATTCACGATTAATCAACTTGAATTGATTGAAGGGAAATATTCTATTGCAGTTTTCCTGAATTGAAGCTTCTTTGTGCGTCACAATAAGTGTCTGTGTGAAACACAACAGTGGAACCAATGTTTAACAGCAGAGAAATGAAGGAAACAAAGCTATGATTCAGGAGAATTGTGGTTGAATGATTTTTTTTTTTTTTTGGATCACTTTGTCGATTAATCAGTTGCAGCTCTAGTAGTTTTTCTCTAACAAACACAGTGGCTCTTTGAACAGATCCTCTACCTCCACGGTTACGTTGGTATTCTCTGTCTGTGTACACATCCACCAGCACCTGGAAAACAGATGGAATGTACGCAGAGGACGGACAGAACGCTGCGTCTGTATCTGTCTGTGTCTGTAATGTTACTTGCAGTCGGCGTCACTTTTATCACCGTCATTTATTTTGAAAAATCTCCACACTCTTCACACTCCACATACATTATTCCTCCTCCATGTACCTGCTGCACTGAACTGTGAATGTCAAACGGCCATGAGTGGTATCGGGGCGGTTGTATCGGATTACTTTTACAAGTATGAGTACAAGTACACACTGAGTATCTGAGCCGATGTCTGATACTGGTATCGGATCGGTGCATTCCTTGTGTTGGATCTTTTTCCCTTTCTTGTTTATTATTCAACCAGGGTTCTAGTTTTTGGAAATCCACCCAAATGCAACCGAGTATAAGAATAGTCATGGGTAAACTTTTTTGATGAAATACACAAAAAAACATTAATTTTCATTATTTTCTAGCAAAAGCTCATGCCATCATGTAGTCTATTAGTGGTCCCAGTGGCTGATTTATATCAATCAAAAACCCAGGCAAGTTCCTCATATGAGGTAAAACGATCATCACATTTCATGTTGTTTGCCTGCCTGACTGAAAGTGAAAGTGTGAATAGGCGTCAAACCAGCCTTCGGTCACTGGTCCCCTAGCGTTTTCCTGTACCTGGACAGGCAAATTAAATGTGTGATGCTTATTGCCACAGTACTGTAGCAGCAGGGGCACAGGTTACAGGTTATCACTCTATACATGATAGAACAAAGGTGCTGATTGGCTCTGTGGTAATAGACAAATGAGAAAGTAGTCCCACTGTACTGTGGATATAGCCACTTTGTAAACTGCAGTTCCCAAATTCATTTTTCACTGTATTGAACCTTTCTCATATGCTTTATCACCATTTATTATAATCATATGTTTTATATTTTTGCATTATTTTTGGTGAAAATCAGGTATTTTCCTATATTTAATTTACTGATTATGTACATGTTGATGAAAGCTGACATAAAAATTGGAGGTTATTACTTCAGAAACAGAGAAAACTCCAGAAAAAGTGACGGTGTTTTTAGCAAATATATCATTAACTGAATATAAACCAAGTGTGTCCATCCACTGTCACTGATCCAGCTCTATGGGTTTTACTGGTGAATCAATGTTGTAGAAGATGACGGTGTTTCCACAGTAACAAGGGAACCTCTGAACGTCCAAATGAGTCATATCTCATGACCGTGAAACGACAAACTGTATTTTACACCAATTAGAATATAATATTTACTATTATTATGTACTGATAGGATAGGTGGATCAACAGTGATTTCACTTTTTATTTCAGTAACTGGTATCGGTGCAGCTGTATCGGATTACTTTTACGAGTACAAGTACATGTACAAACACTGAGTATTGGAGCCAATGCCCGATACTGGTATCGGATCGGTGCATCCCTAATTATATCATATTTAGTGCTGGGCAGCGATTAAAATTTTTAATCGCAATTAATTTTGCGGATTTCTGCGATTAATTGCGATTAATCACATAGTTATGGAGGGGGGGGTGTTTGCCGGCATCAACAGCGAAGTACTCCGGTGATAAAAATAATTCCACATTGCAGTGCTTCCAAACAACTTTGACCTTCTCAACCCCACCATCTGAAGACATTTAAAATGAAAATGTCCATGGAAAAGACCACTACTTTCCTCCATGTTTATGTCCCCACCAGTTTATTTCTGCTTGTGAGTGATTGACAGGAGTCTTAAGACCACTAATAAGTACTAATACTAATAAGACCAATAATATGTGATGTTCAGTTGTTCAAAGCAAGCAAAGGGGGCCCTCTAGTGGTGAGAATAAGTGGCACTAACGTATGTTTTGTCCTTGCGGTGTTCCCGTTGTCAGTTCGGACATAAGAAGGAACTAACAGACACGCTTCTTTCACTCTGTTTGTATGGCCCCAAAAACATTTTCCTGTGAGTATTTTATGTTCAGTTGTTGTAAGAATGAATAGTATCAAATATCTCTGATGTGAACCTTTGTTGCTGGATAAAAAGACGTTGTAAATCTTAAATTAATCTGTAAATGCTAATTGTTAGCGTGTCTATGGATTTTCCCATTTGAGTTAGCATCGAGCTAAATTGACTGCTAATACAACAATCACATTGTAAATAAGTAAAGGTTAGTTCAAAGGCTGGCATATTATATCTAAACACAACCAGTGAATTTACATAAACTTAACATGAGCCTGCATAAAGAATTGGCAACCCATCTCCGACTTCTAGCATAAACAAATTAGCTTAAACATGTTAATAACACATTGTAATCAACACATCCAAAATATCGTCATAAACATGTTTCTAATGGCACGTTTGCATGTGAAATTATTTAGCAAACAACAGAATGGTTGATACATACAGACGTTGTTTCTGCAGGAGTTACACAAAGTTTGATTCAGCATTACTCGGAAAGTTCACTCACTTTTCTCCTCTCAGCCAGCACGTACACAGAGCACCGGTGTGTGGAGCGCTAAAATAAAAGCATGAGTTTCAAAATAAGAGTCCATATGTATAAATGAACTAAGACTTCCTTGAAAGGCAGAACAATAATAAAACGGCATTAATGTGAGATAAAAAAAAATTGTCGGCGTTATTTAATGAATGCGTTAACGCGGTAATAACGCATTAACTTGCCCAGCCCTAATCATATTATATTGTATTTTATTTTATTCTTTTAGTGCAGCTGTTGTTGTTATACTCTGATGGCATATTTTGTCTTTTTTTCCTGACACTTCTTCTACATCTTCTACTCCATCTTACTTACTCCACACCAGCTCATTTGTGAAACGACTGAAAGAATAATGCACAGTCTAGATGCCACTTGTGAATGTATCTGAGGAAATATTTATATTTTCCACGGTGGTATTCAGACGGCTGTAATTGACTGGCACACTTTCATGCACTGCAGCATATGTCAGCGTCCACAGGGAGTCCATGTAAGGAGATGTATATCAGTATGTCTTTCTTCTTTTTTATTTTTTTTATTAATTTTTTTTTTTCATGGGTTTTATATATTTTAATCAGACCATCATGGAGAGATGACAGGAAAATGGAACAACAGTCCCCAGGCCAAAACCAAACCAGGGACACTGAGGTTTGTGATTGGCATCCGAGCTCCGGAGCCACGGGGGCCCCCAATTTATCATTTTTAATTAGAGTTCATTCTATTTTTGTTGCACCAACTGCTCACACATGGTCCTGAAAAGACAAAAGATCAAGGATACAGGAAAAAAAAAAACAAAAAAAAAAAAAGTAAGCGCTCACACACTTGAAGCTGATCAGATGAAACCGTCTCGGCTCTGTCTGTTCTCGTGTCACTCATCTTTTTATTATTTTTTTCTTTTTTTTCCCTCTGAGCTCTGAAGTCCAATCTGAGCCAACTTGTATAAACTCTGCAGGAGCTCCGACTCCAGCTGACAACTGCACCAAAAGCTTTCATCAGAGTTAAATTCTGATGGCTATATTTGAAGGTGACATTAAGAAGAAAAAAAAAAATAGCCATATGCAAAAATACGAACATCAGGCGTTTATTAAGAAGCAAAGAAAAAGTAGAACGGAGTGAGTTTCACACTACGTTTCTTTCGGTGTCGACGTGATCTAATATGACAGATCCCCGCTGTGCAAACCTTAACTGAGATAAGTGACACTGTGATTAAATCTATTAAAAGTTGTATGCACTTTAGCGTAAGGTTTCAATCAAGTTTGTTTTGATCCTGCACATTTCTGACAACATATTTTATGTAAATTAAAGGAGATGGTGCGTTAATGTTCTTGTACTGTCAAGTTAAACCAAGCAAATAAAGAGATTTTACGTGAAACACTAAAAGGTTTGTTTAAAGCTAGAAACTGAATTCTATGACAACCCAAAGCCAAGCATAAAGTCTGTCAACATCATCAGATCCTTAAAAATACTGACCTCTGATTTTTTTCTGAGATAGTAAAGCACTATTCGGATGGGATTAGTTTTGCAAAGTTACGTGGGGTAAAGAAATAATTGCAAGAGATTTTAGTCTCGTCAGAATGTGCTACGTCAGTAATCGTTACCACACAATAGGCCGGATCTACACTCTCAAAAATAGAGGTACCAGCTTGTACTTAAAAGGGTACAAATGCTTGTCGCTTGTCTCACTTTTTTGAGAGACATTTCTGTACCCTTTCGAAATGGTCCATTTTTTGTTCCTTAAGTACTTTACATAGAAAGAAAACTCTCATATAGTTGATAATGCCATGATGTTTAAAGTTTGAACTGATGGCCTAATTGAGGAAAAAAAAACAAAAAAAACGGCATAGGCAAGCTACGACATCAAGACATGGAGGTGTGAATGAAAACTTGATAAAACAGAGATTATGGCTATAATCAGAGGTTCTAATAAGCTAAATAAATTATTAGGCTATTACCATTGAGCTAATTGGGCTATTAAATTAAAACACAAATTATTATTAAATATAATATAGAGTAATTACAGTATGATATATAATAAATAATGTGCTAAGCCTAATGTTTTAACTATAATTAGTCCTACTGTTCAGTTCTCCTAGCCTATAGCCTATTCTCATGGTCTACACACATTTTTTAATGCTGCAGGGTACCTTATAGTACAAATTTGTACTTTACATCATTTTGGACCCTTTTTCATAGTCTAAAGGTGCAATTCTGGCCTCCTAAAGACCAATATTGTACTTTTGAGAGAACAGTCTTAAAAAATGTACTTATAGGTACATACATGTTCTGATCTCGTACCTCTATTTTTGAGAGTGTACACGTGTATGCGTGTATTGAAAGGTGTGCAAAGTCATTGCACAAAAAAGTGTACAAACTGATTTACTAACAGTGGGCACTAAGGGTTGCGTCTTTCAAAGGTGCAAAATGTTGTTGTTTTTTTTATTGTGTAGGCTAGCTATTTTTTTTAAAAAATTGTCTGGCTATGTCATTTATTCATATATTATGGCTATGTCACTTTTATTTATTTATTTATTATTATTATTATTCTCCATATTTAACTCTTACATTTCATTTGTATGTATGTATGTATTGATGTATGTGTGCGAGCAACGTCGTTCACAGAATTTCCTTCAGGATCAATAAAGTATCTGTCTATCAGGGATGTAAACAATTCATTGACTAATGATTAATTGTTGATAAGAATTTGCTTGATTAAATTATTAATTGTCGGTTAATTGCCCTTGTCCACCTGTCCACACCTGTCCGAAGGCTGCCGGTTTGTCTGTGCTGTGACGCCACGATTGGGATAGCCGGTCATTGAACCGGGTCATGGTGTTGATGAGTTAGAATCGCTTTAGGGACATGGTGAAGCCAAACACAGACCGGCCTGTCTTTGTGGGAGTGGTGCACCCCAGACTAAATAGTCACCCCGGTGGTAACAGGAAAGAGTGAAAAGTTTCACTTTCACTTCTGCGGGGGCACGGACTGCACTGCCCCGTACCCCTATAGTATTATAAGTAGGACGGAAAGTGATGCATGCACATGTGCGGTTACCAACCAACACGCACGCATACCCTGGCGCACGTGTGGCCGAGTAACCCCCACCACCACCACCACCGATGAAATGCGGGTGCGCACACCCCCACCCACCCACTGACAAAACGCACACGCGTGCACCCCCCCAGTTACACACCGCCACACCAACAGATGAGTTCCACAGAAAACACTGACTGTATCCAATGGTTCAATAAATCAGTCATTAAGGAATATGACATGCTTTTTTCATGAAGTGTGTGTAAGGGTTAAGATAGATAGATAGATAGATAGATAGATAGATAGATAGATAGATAGATAGATAGATAGATAGATAGATAGATAGATAGATACTTTATTGATCCCCACTTAAAGCCACTCCACTCCATCTGACAGGACAGTGACCATGTGACCTACCTGAAGTCCAAACCACATGGGTTCCACACCTGTCACTGTGTGCGTGTCTGTTCCTGTTGGACTGATGAGTGGGTTTCACGTGGAAAACATGTTGATGAACCAGTGAGTCATCATTAATGCCGAACATTCCTGAGGTTGGATGATGTTGGAGGCGTCTCACCTGGTTCAAACAAACCCATAGACACAGAAGAAAGAGGAACAGCAGCTTCATTTAACAGCAGACACACCATCAACCATGAAAAAGCACTGAAAAGAAGAGACAATTCAACAAGAATCAAAGGTGAACTCCAATGCTGTGAGGAGGATCAAATGAAAATACACAGGAAATCCAAAAAAATGAATGAAATGAACAAGAAAATGAAGAAAAAATGCAAATAAATGGACAAAAAAATGAACAAGATTATTGGAAAATGAAGTAGAATAGCAACAAAATGAAAAAAATGGACAAAAAGATCACCAACAAAAATAAACATGAAATAATAGGAAAAAAACCTAAATGAACAAAAACTAAACAACAAAATTAACAAAAAAAAAAAAATTAAATGGACAAAAAAGTGAACAAGATTATCGGAAAATTAAATAGAATCATAACAAAATGAACAGAAAAGGAATAAAATGATCAACAACAAAAATAAACATGAAATAATAGGAAAAAAACCTAAATGAACAAAAACTAAACAACAAAATTAAAAAAAAAAAAATTAAATGGACAAAAAAGTGAACAAGATTATCGGAAAATTAAATAGAATCATAACAAAATGAACAGAAAAGGAATAAAATGATCAACAACAAAAATAAACATGAAATAACAGTAAAAAAAAAAGAACAAAAACTAAACAAAATTAACAAAAAAACAATTAAATGGACAAATGTGCCTCCAGTAGACACACACGCACACACACACACACACACGTAAAGTTCTGTAGTTTTTCTGAATTGAACTGATTCTTGTTTATCTCGTCAAAGAAGTCAGTATGCTAGCGTTGTCTGTTCGCCGCTTCTCCTAACCAAAGCAAAAACTTTTTAACTTTTTAAACTTTTTAATGGATTAACTTCCTTTTGACACCAGCTGTCTCTCTGGTTGTCAAGTTTGTTTCTGCCCGTTTGCCTGCCCACTACTCAGCAGTCGGCTAGCTCCCGCGGTCGGGCTGTATCTTCAAACCAGGATCCACAGCAGCTGACGAGTCAAACAGTCCAAACCCTGACTGTATTTAGGACCCACCTGGTCTATGGGACTGACAAAAACTGGTTTGTCTTCTGTGTTGTAACAAACACAGCAGCTCCACTCTGTCCTTACATGACCTCGGCTCCTCCCCTGTAGATCCGACAGTTTACAGGTGGGTGGAGCCAACAGGAGGTGGATCCAGACAGCAGACAGGAAACACTGCCCATGTTAAATAGATCAGAGCTCAAACTGTTTTCACTCAGTGAAACTGAACCAGTCGTTGAGACACGAAGCAGAAATGGCGCAGAAAGGAGTTCAGCTGGATCAGGAAACAATTTCCTGTTCGATCTGTTTGGATCCACTGAAGGATGCGGTGACTATTCCCTGTGGACACAGCTACTGTATGAGCTGTATTCAAACCCACTGGGATGGAGAGGACGGGAAGAACATCCACAGCTGCCCTCAGTGCAGACAGACCTTCACACCCAGGCCTGTCCTGGTCAAAAGCACCATGTTGGCAGATTTAGTGGAACAGCTGAAGAAGACTGGACTTGGACCTGCTGCTGCTGATCACTACTACGCTGGAGCTGAAGATGTGGCCTGTGATGTGTGCACTGGGAGGAGACTGAAAGCTGTCAAGTCCTGTCTGGTGTGTTTGGTCTCGTACTGCCACAAACACCTTCAGCCTCATCATGAATCTGCTGCCTTTAAGAAACACAAGCTGGTGGATCCGTCGGAGAAGCTCCAGGAGAATGTCTGCTCTCGTCACAGTGAGGTGATGAAGATGTTCTGCCGCACTGATCATCAGTGTATCTGTTATGTCTGCTCTGTGGATGAACATAAAGGCCACGACACAGTCACATCTGCAGCAGAAAGGACTGAGAGGCAGACAGAGCTGGTGGTGAGTCGAGAGAAAATCCAGCAGAGAATCAAAAACAAACAGAAAGATGTGAAGGTGCTTCAACAGGAGGCGGAGGACATCAGTTGCTCTGCTGACGAAGCAGTGGAGAAGAACCACAAGATCCTGACTGAGCTGATCCGACTCCTGGAGGAAAGAAGGCGTGATGTGGAGCGGCACATCAGATCCAAGGAGGAAACTGAAGTGAGTCGAGTCAAAGAGCTGGAGTCGAAGCTGAAGCAGGAGATCACTGAGCTGAGGAGGAAAGACGCTGAGATGGACAAACTGTCACACACACACGACCACAACCAGTTTTTACTCCAGTATCCATCAGTGTCCAAACTCAGAGAAGATCCAGACTCATCTGGCATCGACATCTGTCCTCGGAATTATTTTGAGGATGTGACAACAGCTGTGTCAGAGCTCAGAGATAAACTACAGCTCAGTCTGACAGAGGGATGGACCAACATCTCACTGAGCATCACTCAAACACAGGTTCTACTAGAACCGGAACCACAGACCAGAGCAGGATTCTTACGATATTCACGTCAAATCACACTGGATCCAAACACAGTGAGTGAACTTCTGTCACTGTCTGAAAGGAATAAAAGAGTAACAGTTATGAGACAAAAACGGAACTATCCTTATCATCCAGACAGATTCAGTTGGTTTCAGGTCCTGAGCAGAGAGAGTCTGACTGGTCGATGTTACTGGGAGGTGGAGTGGGGGGGGAGCCTTCGGGTCGCAGTCGCATATAAGGATATTAAGAGAAAAGGAAACTATGATGAATGTGGATTTGGATACACTGACAAATCTTGGGCTTTATGTTGTGACAATAACTCGTTTGTATTTCGTCATAACGATGTTGAGTCTTCTATCCCAGGTCCAGTTTCCTCCAGAATTGGAGTGGACCTGGATCACACAGCAGGTATTCTGTCCTTCTACAGCATCTCTAAAACCATGACTCTGATCCACAGAGTCCAGACCACATTCACTCAACCTCTGTACGCTGGACTTGGACTTTGGTATGTTGGAGACACTGCCCACTTTCCTAAACTCCATTAAACTCATCATTGAGTTTGATCCAGTTGATCAGATCAATCTTTTCGTATCTGTCTCTAAACCACACGACACAAAAACAAATCAACTTTTTTTTTTTTTTTAATGAACTCACAATCCAGATTTGGTCCCATTCAGACTTTTTTTTGTGAGGATCTAATAGTCAAGTGTATGTGACTCTCAACCAGCCAATAGTCTGTTTGTAGAACCATCTGTGATGTTCACAGAGCTGTCATTAACTGAGGACCACACAACAAGACTTTCATGGTGTCTGTGCTTTGGACTGAGTCAAACAAAGTGGAGCCGTTTTTCTACTTTGGAGGAGTTGAGTTCAAATCTACTGTTGCATCCTGTTTCCTACAGAAGAAGCACGGACATGGATTTGGAGACAACCATAGAAGTGGAGATCATGAACCAGCTCATGCATGGAAACCTGTTCATCTGATTGAGTTCATTTTGTTCCATCTGAGCATGTGCAAGGAAATAGAACTGAGAAAAAACCAAGTGATTTAGTCAAACATGAGCTGAAGGCCAGAACAGGAAGTTGGATTCTATTGTCACTACGTATGTACAGACCCCCAAAAGAAATCCAATAATGGACTGAAACACTGAAACACGGTTTTTCCATGATTTCTGAAGTGCACATAAATGCACCATATCTGATTATTCCATTTATATGATTATTAAGTTGTTGGGTTTTTGTTATGGTCATGTAAAGGGGCTGAAAATGTTGGATGATCCAGTCCAATAGATAGATGTCCACCGTCTTAGAAAATGGAACCATTTGTCCTTAAAGCCTGAGGCGTGACTAAGTTCAGTGACGTAGAAAATACTGATGTTGTAAATACGAGAAGATGTAATATTAGGATAATTATCAGTCATCACATAATAGGGAAGTTTATGGAAAAAAGAGGATTTGTGCATAAAAATATGAATAAAAAGATAAAGAAACAATTTTGTCTCTTTGTTCTAAGTCTTAAAATAAACTGTTATTTCCCAACAGACATTAAGGGTCCATCAGATCCACATTTGGACACCATATGAACAACTACAGTCCAGTGGAAAAGTCCTGGTCCAACATTCTGTTTGTTGGTTTAGTAAAGTTCTAATGTCCACACATATGTATTTGTCTGTATTTAGATCCAATCTGATAGATGTGAAGGATGAACAGCAGGAAAAACCACAGTTTAATGGGAAAAAAAACAGTTCTTCTATAAACCACAGGGGTTGTATTTAGTGTGACCTTTGACCTTAACATGTCTATAAGCCTTTAGTTCAGACAGTAGCAGATTTATGGCATTAATGTACTGAGGTTTTATGGAAAAAGGAGCAAAATGAGCCACTAATTAAAAAAAATATCAACATGAAACTAAAATTAACAGGAAAAAAAAAGATAAAAATAATTGGCAAAATTAACAAAAATAAAATTAATCACAAAATAAATAAAATAACAAAATGAAGAACACTAATCAACAACATGAGTAAAAATGACCAATTCTGAATTTCCAGAGGTCTCTGTCCACTGGATCAATGAGGTTCTATTGAATCTAATCAACAAATGGAACAAAAATTAACAAAATAATCAAAATTAACAAATAATTAAAAAAAAAATTAAGCAATTACGCAGCAAAATACACAAAATGAGCAACAATATGAACAAATAGGATCCAAAACATTAAAAAGTGAAAAAAAATGAACAACATAAACAAGAAAAATGAACCAAATAATGACAAAAATACACTGAAAAATGTCAAATATAAAGGATAATATTAAAAAACAAACACCTTTTCTTCAGTTTTCTCTGTTTTTGATCTAATAACCTTTAAACTGACTCTGAGCTTTAATGAACATCTGCATGATCAGTGAATTAATTATAGAAAATACAGGATTTACACTGAAAACTGTCTAATCCAGAGGATAAAATAATGATAAGTGCTGATAAATGACTGATTCCAGGTCAGTTGTAGAGCACCGTGGCCTTGGATGTCATGTGTCCAATAGTTGTAGGTGTGTAAGGGTTAAAGCCACTCCACTCCATCTGACAGAACAGTGACCATGTGACCTACCTGAAGTCCAAACCACATGGGTTCCACACTTGTCACTGTGGGCGTGTCTGTTCCTGTTGCACTGATGAGTGGGTTTCACGTGGAAAACATGTTGATGAACCGGTGAGTCATCATTAATGCCGAACATTCCTGTGGTTGGATGATGTTGGAGGCGTCTCACCTGGTTCAAACAAACCCACAGACAGAAGAAAGAGGAACAGCAGCTTCATTTAACAGCAGACACACCATCAACCATGAAAAAGCACTGAAAAGAAGAGACAATTCAACAAGAATCAAAGGTGAACTCCAATGGTGTGAGGAGGATCAAATGAAAATACACAGGAAAAACAAAAAAATGAATGAAATGAACAAGAAAATGAAGAAAAAATGCAAATAAATGGACAAAAAAATGAACACGATTATTGGAAAATGAAGTAGAATAGCAACAAAATGAAGAAAAAAGGCAAATAAAGGGACAAAAAATGAATAACATTCTTAGAAAAGTAAATAGAATACCAACAAAACGAAGAAAAAAATGGACAAAATGATATACAAAAATAATCATGAAATTAAAACCCAAGCGGTGTTAAGGCCCTCACCCTCCTGTGCGTCCGCCTCCCAATCCTCATCCCCATTGTGTGAGATAAGCACAGTTTTATACTTCTGAAAACAAACGCTTCATCACAGGCTCGTCACAGGCCTTGCACAACATTCGATCAAAAATGGAACTGATCATTTTTGATCACATGTGTGTAGGTGATTTTCACCAAGTTTGGTCCAAATTGGATGTAAACCCAAGGAAGAGATGATGAAAGTATGAGGGATGGGATTTTACAGGTCTACACTTCCACCCAATATGGCCGACTTCCTGTTGGGTTTAGGGCGGGGCCATAATGTAAGTTTTTACTTGTCCTACCATGGGCTACGTCTGGACCAAGTTTCATGTTTGTACGATGAAAAAAATTTGGGGAGGGTTCCCATCCAGGTAATGTATTTTGATTTTTGAGGGGGCGCTACCGAGTCATTTTGCGATATTTTTTCTTGGCGACTTCAAATAAATACATTTTTCGCCGGGCTTAAATTTTTGGTTGAATAAAACTGACTTTTTGTTAACGTTCAGGGGGTCAAATTTGCATTCAAAGAGGTGAGAGAAAAATAATAACGGAACCATGCGATTTTAATAGGCCATCGCCGACACGTGTGCCTGGGCTGGGGCCTAATAATACTACTACTACTACTACTACTGCTGTTGCTGCTGCTGCTGCTACTACTACTACTACTACTACTGCTGCTGCTACTACTACTACTACTGCTGCTGCTGCTGCTGCTACTACTACTACTACTACTACTGCTGCTGCTACTACTACTACTGCTGCTGCTACTACTACTACTACTGCTGCTGCTACTACTACTACTACTACTACTGCTACTACTACTACTACTACCTCTACTACTGCTGCTGCTACTACTGCTGCTGCTGCTGCTGCTGCTGCTGCTGCTACTACTACTACTGTTACTACTACTACTACTGCTGCTACTACTATTACTACTACTGCTGCTGCTGCTACTACTACTATTACTACTGTTACTACTACTACTGCTGCTACTACCCCTACTACTACAACTATTACTGCCACTGCTACTACTACTACTACAGCTACTACTACTGCTACTACTATCCCTACTACTACTACTATCCCTACTACTACAACTATTACTACTACTACTACTGCTGCTACTACTACTACCACTACTACTGCCCCTACGACGACAACTACTACTGCTACTACCACTACTACTACTGCTGCCACTACTACTACAACTACTACTGCTACTACTCAGGGATTAAAGTTCTCCGTCACCACAACAGATTTCCGTCAAATGGAAAAACTGAGGGGGGAAAAAGTCATATTGAAGTAACTTCCCCACGTGTTTCGCGGAGTCCAGTCGGCACCGCGATCCTGTCCTGGGTCTTTCCTGGGTCTGCAGGTTTTTAATACAGGCACAGGGGGCTGATAGGTTTAACAGTGATGATAATAAGATGACTTCTTTATTTTTATGTCGGGAGGAGAGGTTGATGACTGTTTATCTTTGGAAGGAAATGCTGCTCATTCTGTGCCTCAGAAACACATGGACCAGTTCAGCTTTACCGAAGTTCAGCCTCCAGACTAACTTTAGTTTAGTGCTAACAAGTACAGGGGTTGGACAAAACAATGGAAACACCTTCACCTCAAGATGATAATGCCCCAATCCATACAGCTAGAATTGTTAAAGAATGGCATGAGGAACATTCTAATGAAGTTGAGCATCTCGTATGGCCGGCACAGTCCCCAGACCTCAACATTATTGAGCATTTATGGTCAGTTTTAGAGATTCAAGTAAGACGTCGATTTCCACCGCCATCGTCTCTAAAAGAGTTGGAGGGTATTCTAACTGAAGAATGGCTTAAAATTCCTTTGGAAACAATTCACAAGTTGTATGAATCAATACCTCGGAGAATTGAGGCTGTAATTGCTGCAAAAGGCGGACCTACACCATATTAAATTATATTTTGTTGATTTTTTAAGGTGTTTCCATTATTTTGTCCAACCCCTGTAGCTTTCATTATGAAAGAACCACAGCGAAAAGAGAAGACGACAGAACTGATCTACATGGACCTTCATGTTTGGGTTCATAGCTTATCTCCTCTTGCCGGTATATGACTAGTGTATGTGTTTGTGTGTATGTGCCCTTCCCGTGCGTGCGGCTGTGCGCGCCGCGGCCTTACGCAGTTACGCGCCCAACTGCATAAGACCCGTTTAGCATCTTATTTCTATCTGTGTGGTACAGTACGAAGATAAAACTGAGTGAATGAGTAACACCCTTGGTATTTGCAAAGCCACTGTATTTTAAATACCTTCAGAGAGTATCTGTAACGGAATATAATTTCTCTTTCAGTTTACGTAATTTCTTCCAATCAAAAGAGAACACGATATTGGCGGGAGGGGGTTGTGGACGCAGGTTTGACGACGTACAGATTATTTTGGCTAGCATATACGACATCATGGACACGTTTGTAGAGGAAGGTGCTGAAGTGGTAACTGTTGAGAGATGCGTGAAAAATAGATGGAGGTGGGCATGGCTTAATGAGAAGGGAGACGATGGAACTCCAATTAGATCATGGTGCAAAAAAATGAAGCAGCCTCACTCATTTTTTGCAGTAAGGTTTTCTTCTAGTTATTATTTTCACTTGCTTCAAAGGTTTTCATACCCTTTAGAATTAACCAGAGAGCACCAAAATTGACCTGAAGCTTTAAAAATTTTCTGGGGGAGGACCCCCAGACCCCCCACCAATACCACTCATGACATTTTTTCTATCCATGTTACTAATCTTCTACACCTGTACACTCTCCCATTCAGTGGGTTTTACAGTATTTCCAAATTTGACTCTATAAACTTGTACGCTATAGTAGTATTGTATTGCATCATTTTTAATAGTGGCCAATGATTTTGACCATAAGAAAATTTTCAGTCAGATGAAAAATTTTTGCTTTAATCCCTGCTACTACTGCTACTGCTGCTACTACTACTACTACTACCACCACTACTACTGCTACTGCTACTACTACTACTACTACTACCACCACTACTACTACTACTACTACTACTACCACCACTACTACTGCTACTGCTACTACTACTACTACAACAACAACTACTACTACTACTACTACTCCTACAACTACCACTACTACTACTGCTACTGCTACTACTACTACTGCTACTACTACTACTACCACCACTACTACTACTACTACTACCATTACTATTACTACTACTGCTACTACTACTACTGCTACTGCTGCTACTACTACCACTACTACCCCTACCACTACTACTACTACTACTAGTACTGCTACTACTAGTACTACTGCTACTGCTAGTACTACTGCTACTACTACTACTACCACTACTACTACCACTACTGCTACTACAACTGCTACTACTACTACTACTACTACTGCTACTGCTACTACTACTACTACTGCTACTACTACTACTGCTACTACAATGTGCTGTTGGTTATTGTTTGATTTTTCTATTAACTTTTCTACGTTTCTAACAATATATTTTATGTAAATCATTACAGGAGTTGGTGTGTTATAGATGTTTGTTTTTTTTTTTTTTTTTTTTTTTTTTTTTTTTTTGGGCTGCATTTCTGTTTTTCCTGTTATGTGTCTATTCATTGTACTGGCTGAATGCTCTGTTTACTCGTGTGCTTGTGGTAAATAGTAAATAGCCTGTTTTGTAAATGCAAGACCTGGAAAGTACAGATATTTGTTAAAATGCAGAAAAATGAAGTGTAAGTACAGACTAAAAACTGTATGTGAGCTCTGTGAAGTATTGGTATTTTCCTTTTTCCCACCACTGTAAAAGGTAAAAAGAAAACAGCACATACATTAACATCTATATTTGTTGTCAGCCATTTGACATGACCTTTCGTTTCCCACCAGAGAACTTCATAGAGCTACAGATAAATATAAAAACCACACTGCAGTTTATCACCCTTCAGGTGTCTCGGCTGTAAACCTGCCAGAAATGACAAAATGTCCAAGAATGGGTATTTTTCAGCTCTGCAATGAGCTGCTATCACATTGCAGCGCTATATTTCAATTAGCTTATCTAAAACACAGTAAAACAGGCTCATAAAAGGGAGGGCTGTGATATTAAAATGAATAAAAAGTACTTACAGATAATGCCATTAACAAAACCCTGACGCGGAGCAGTTCTCTATACACCTTATTTAATTATATACGGTTATTTAACACCATTTCATAATTATCTGACTTTTTTTTTAATAAAGTGGCCCACAGAAAATAATATTTACTCATTTAACCCTTTAACCCCTGAGACATTATTCCAGGTAAACGTGCTGCTGTGAATTTATTTCTGTTTCAGTGAGAATGTGCTTGTGTTCCTTTTCTTCAGTGGTTTTGTTTTACTGTGTGTTTTAGGGTCAAAACAGGTGGAATAACAGAAAATGACAGAGTTTTAGAGGTTTTTACTAAATAAGGCACTCAGAATGAATATCAGTAAGAGATTTAGGATGTTGAACATGAACTGTGCTCATGAAATTGCGTTGTATGTCACACCAGTTCTTATGGCATTTGCCGTGCTATAACCTTTCATGTGTTATTCAATGGCATTTGACTGTGTGTCAGTTTATGCCAAGATCTCCTATTTGCATAACCCTAACCAAGTGATTTTCAACCATGGGGTTGGGACCCCACATGGGGTCGCCTGAAATTTCTAGTAATTGATAAAAAAAAAAAAAAAATACTAACAAAAAGTATTTTTCAATGATTCAACATATATTTCATTACCACAGCCAGGAGGTATTGTGATCACTTTGCTTTGTGTGTTTGTTTGTTTGTTAGCAACTTTACGGGAAAACTATTCCAACCATCTTTACCAAATTTTACCCACAGATAGGCCTAGGCCCGGGGACGAATCCATTAAATTTTGGGCCAAGTAGGCCAAAGTTCAAGGTCACAGCAAGGTCACAAAATCTCCAATTTTCCTATCTCTCATCATTGAGCAATTTTCGAAAATTCATAAAAATTTCAAAACGACTCCAATTAGCCTCCAATTTGATCCACCTGTAGCTTATAATATCTTGTCCCTGGCACAAAATTGTCCACATCCACTGTGGAGTGTGGACTCTGTGGACATTTCAATTTAACATTGAAAAATCCCATTTACCACACATTTTTCATTTTTAACTTATGTTTTTATCTGGGTTATATATGTTTCTATGTAGTTTACTGCCTGGTTTATATATGTTTCTCTGTAGTTTACTGCTGGTTGGCTGGTTTATATATGTTTCTATGTGGTTTACTGTTGGTTGGCTGGTTTATATATGTTTCTATGTGGTTTACTGTTGGTTGGCTGGTTTATATATGTTTTTATCTGGTTACCTCTGCCAAGGAGGTTATGTTTTTGCCAGGGTGTGTGTTTGTTTGTTTGTTTGTTTGTTATTTAGCAAGGTAACTCAAAAATCTATGGACGGATTTTCATGACATTTTCAGGAAATGTTCATACTGGCACAAGGAAGAAATGATTAAATTTTGGTGGTGATCAGGTGGGGGGGGGGGGCAGATCTGTCTTGGCAGAGGTCTGCACTCTCCAAGTGCTTTTCTAGTTATAATTAAAACACCACACTTTTCCTCATAAAAATCAAGTTCAAATAAAATGCAGGATATAATGTCTGAGAGGGCACATGTTGATTGACCCGAGCATGTGACTGAGTGAGTTACTATGCCCTCAACCTGCCCGGACACAGTCGCAGTCAGAAAACTGGACCGAACAGAGAATGGTAAATTTCTTCACCTGCCTGGCCCCACTAAGACATCTGAGAGAAAGAGAAACTGAGAACCAGACACCAAAAAGGTGTATTATATACATTATATAGCCTAAATGTTGTCCAAAATTAACATTTATGTGCAACATAGTATAGCAAACTATTACATGATCAAAAACAAATTAATTTCAGCAAAACTTGTCTCCGTTTTGAATGTCTGGGGCCGCCAGAAATTTATGATGTTAAAATGGGGTCAGGAGCCAAAAAAGTTTGGGAACCACTGCCCTAACCCCTAACCGTATCCCTGACCCTAACCCTAACCCTTACACGTACACTGGGGCGCTGCTAGCAATTGGGCCCATGAAAGGTAAATATGGGCCCTTCATAAAATTCAGTATGTTGTTGATGTGTTGGAGAGGGAGCAGGTGGTGGTGGTGGGGGGCAGCACTTCTACACGTGGGGGTGTGGTCCATAACTAATGTAACTAATGCTGGTGTGAAACGAAAGTTACAGCGGATTTTACATGAAATTTTCACAACTTCTAACCTGTATCCACTGGACCCCCACCACTACTCTATGAGCCCCCCACAAATGCTGGGCCCCATGAATTTGTCCCGTTTACCCCCCTTTTACGACGCCCCAGCCCATACATGTGGAAAGCTTACAATGCGTACTTATAACATCCCAATTAAAAATGGTGTGTATATGCCTGTCTTTAAATCACATCTAAAAACGCACTTTTTCTCATTGGCTTTTAATCAATGAGACGTTTCTTTTTTATATTTCTTAGCCCGCTTTGCACCCTGTGTTATCACTGTTTTTACTTACTTATTACCTCCACCAAGGAGGTTATGTTTTTGCCGACGCTGGTTTGCCTGTTAGTCTGTCTTTCTATGTGCAAGATAACTCAAAAACTTATGGATGGATTTGGATGAAAATTTCAGAAAATGTTGATACTGGCACGAGAAACAAATTGTAAAATTTTGGTGGTGATCGGGGGGGCACTGATCTGCCTTGGTGGAGGTCTGCGCTCTCTATTTAATCCCTTATTTTAAGTTTTGTGTACAGCACTTTGGCCAGCTGTAAAGTTCTTAAAGTGCTTCATAAATAAAGTTGGTATGGTATGGTAATGGTATTTACGCGATTTCATATTACATTGGAAGTGGAACAACAAGTATTTGATTTAGTTTTTGTTTTGAGGCTCTTTTTTTTCTAAATCAGTCCAGCTGCTTTTTAGAACCTGGTTTAAGTTAAAAAAAAACAGTGACAGAGGAAAAACACAGTAAGAAAAATAACGGAAAATCCCCTCAACACTGCAAACAACAGTAAAAACAAAAAACAACAACAACAAAAAAAGCCCAAGTCGTCAATTTGTTATATCTAGATGGTCTCACTCACTGCTCTGTGTTTTGCGCCCCCCCCCCCCCCCCCCCATTCCACAGGTGTCAGGGGGTGCACTGAGCATTCTCAGACGTCTCTGGAAAGAACATGGTCTATTCTATCAGCACCTTTTGAAATTGTTCCTATTGAGCAAACGGTTGAGTCTGTATGAATATTTAAAATAACTCATACATTCAGAACACACACCACAGACACATCAGGGGCTAAAAGGTAAAGCTAGCATAAAGATGGTGGTTTATGAAAAGTTCCAGCTCAAAACATTCTCAACCTTGACTTTTTGACAAATCGAGGTGAGTTTTGTTGCTGTTTTAAAAGCAATAATTGCAAAGTCCACAGTGAAAGAATAGGAGCGATCTAAACTGGAGGCTTTTATGAGCAGAACAAAAGAACATAGAGCAGCTTCAGTGTTGAGGTTATGTTGTCGAGGATAGAAAACGAATGGAGGAGAGGGGGTTTGGTCGACTGGTCCGGGTCAATGAAGGCGACAACACGGCAGCTTCGCTGGCTGACGAGTGGAGGTCAAGTGAAGGGAGGTCGTGTGACTTAATCGACGAGCTAGGTGACTACGAGGCGGTTTTATCTGGTCAATAAACGCCATCTGATGTGAAAGAGGAGCGAGACAAAGCATCCAAGCTCGTAGGTCACACAACAAAGCGATATTCAAGGTAGAAAACCGCAGGTAACAAGAAAGAATCCTGAATAGAACCTCGGGTCAGAACAGAGAATGATGTTTTATGCAGATTATAAAACTCTTTGAGGTGAATCTCTGGTTTGTGGTATTAGGCTACAAGACTATCATTATTTTTCAAATGCAGGCACGTTATGTTTATGTATTGAGTTTATGAACAGTTCATGACAAAACACAAGTGTCAAAGCTAGCTAAACATGTTAATTTAAAGCTGAAAACATGTATTTTTGATCAAATTTCTTAGATCTTTAATCTTGGAGAAAGGTTCGACCCACTTTTGTGCACATGGTTGTAACTGTTCAGACCTCAGCTGGACAGGATCGCTGACTTACTGCACCTCTTGTGATTCCCTGCTCCAGAGGATTAAGTGGTAACAGAAAATAAATGGATGAATTCTCCGGTCAGTGCCCTTGACCGAGGTACTGGCATAGATGTGGAGCTGGTCCCCCGGCGCCTTTGGCAGCAGTTACCCCTCCTGGTGTATGAACTATGATGGGTTAAACGTAGAGGTTGAATTCCCCTTTGGGGGTCATAAAAGTGAACTTTACTTTTACAGTCATGAGCGGTATGGAGGTGTCCAGCTAAGGTATTTACCATAAAAATACAGTTTACAGTTATATAAACCAAGAACATGAGTTAGCTAATATACCATTTACTGCAGCAGCTACACCTCAAACTTCACCGACTTCCTTTTGTGCAGCTGTATTTTTATTGTACTTCTGCATATATTTCACTTGAATAGAAGTATTTAAGTGTAGTACAAGTACCTCAGGTAAGTACTGAAACGCACTGACCAAGTAAAAGCATCATGTTTGAATCACTAAACATCACATCTGAGCAAGTTAACCCATAAAGACCCAGTGCTGCTTTTGTGGCAGTTCCTAAATTAATTTCTCTGTCTCTTTATCATCATTTATCATATTTTCCTCTGTATTTTGCATTCTTTCAATGAAAATCAGGTACTTTCCTATATTTAATTAACTGATCATGTAGATATTCATAAAGGCCCAGATTAAAGTTGAGGGTTATTATAGATGAAACAGAGAAAAATAAAGAAAAAGTCACGTTTTCAGCAAAATATATCATTAGCTGAACATAGACTGTCTCCATCCACTGTCATTTATCAAACTCCAGGGGTTTAACTGGTGAATCAATGTTGGAGAACAGTGGGTCTTAACCTTTTTTGAACAAAGGCCCACTAATGGCATCATGAGCCTCCTACCGCCCTTACTATCCCCGAAAAATTTCGGACGTGCGGGGCACCACCCCCGTTGAGAAACACTATAATTGTCCAAGTGCTTGCATTTCGACATGAGGGGAATCTGCTGAATCCAGTGCTGCAACCAGTGAGCCCAACGAGAACTACTGTTGTAGAAGATGACAGTGTTTCCACATTCACTACAGAGCCTCTGAACGTCCAAATGGGTCATATCTGATGACCATGAAAAGACGACAAACTGTATTTTACACCAATTATTTACATGTATTGATAGGATTAGAGGATCAACGGTTATTAAACAGTTTAGATCAGTATCGGTGGGTCTTTATGGGTTAAGAAAGACGACACATTAATTAGTCGAAACAATATATATTCCCAAATTGCATCATTTGTCTAAATCGGGGGTGTCAAACTCATTTTGTTCCAGGGGCCACATTCAGCCCAATTTAATCTGAAGTGGGCCGAACCAGTAAAATAATAGCATGACAGACAATAAATAATGACAACTCCAAATTGTTTTAGTGCCAAAAATCACATTCAATTACGCCAGTTATTTACATTTACAAACTATCCAAACAGAAAGGATGTGAATAACCTGAATAAAATGGAATTTGTTAAGAAATATAAGTACAATCTTATCAATATTCTGCCTCAATTTATCATTTATACATGTACATTACAGATCAGATCTACAAAGGCACAAAACATTTAGTAACAGGCAGAATATTGTTAAAATTGCACTTAATTCTCTTTAGACATTTCAGGTTGTTCACATTTTATTGTTAAAGGATAGTTTGTTAATGTAAACATTTTCATAATTTAATGTTTTTTGCACTAAATCAAAGGGAAAAAATTGGTGTTGTCATTATTTATAGGTTATTATGATATTATTTTAGAGTTTGATGCCCTAACTTGCACTTTGCAAATTCATCCTACAGGCCAGATTGGAACCTTTAGTGGGCCGTTTTTGGCCCCCAGGCCGCATGTTTGACACCTGTGGTCTAAACTGATCCTGAGTGTTTTTGCAACTTCCCAATTTCCCTTCACTATTCACACTTCCTCACTCTGCAAACTATGACAACCCAGTTCACTAATGTCAGTTAGCTTATACCTCCCTAGACTGTAACCTTTCTCATTCTCAAACTGTATTTTACACCAATTATTTACATGTATTATTAGCTTTAGTGGTTCAGAAGTTATTAAACATTTCATACCCGTAGATAATTTCAGTGATCAGTGGCTGTTTGGGTCTTTATGTGTTAAGACCTGCTGTTTTACATGCTGCAGGTATGTGCCTATTTTCATTTAAATCATGTTGTTTTGATTTGTCTTCTGTTCTGTGTGTCTTGTGTCAACACTGTAATGAACATTTTCATTTTCAAGCAAGGTTGTTCTAATTTGCTTAATGTGGATTCAATCAGGGCCTTTAGAGGCCTTGCTGTTTCCACTGTATTGCCGAAATTAAAAACAAAAAGCAGGGGGTCGACACATTAACAAAAAAAAGGGACTGCACAAAGTGAAGACGCTGCCTGTTTGTACTAAATGTTTCCGGAGCTGTTGGTGTGCAGAGGCGACTCGGTGTGAGGAAACCAGGCTGTTAAAGGCAATAATATTTTATCGATCCAACATAAGGTGTTGGATAATGTCAGTCGCCGTCTGTGCTCTGCGACAGCTGCAGCTGTTAACTGGAATTACCAGGGAAATTTAAGCAACACTTCTCAAACGTGGAAGCTATTGTGAAGAGAGTTCAATTAGACACAACAGTCTCCACATGGTTCCATCAAAACATGTGTTTAGGGTTAATCTGGGTTTGGACGAAACTGGAAACTAAAGCAACATGCATAAGTAGTGACAAATACTTTAAAGCAGGGCTGTCAAACATGCGTCCCATGGGCTAAAACTACTAGAGCTTATTACTATTATTAGGGCTTTTAGAATAATTAATAAAGTAGGATATTTTGATGCAACTAATAATTTCTGTATTCAACTTAATACCCTAAAATTGCCAGATATTTTATATATTAAAATATTAGAGATGATTTATAAAGTAAAAAATAATATTGTTCCAAATGCCATTCAAGAGTTCTTTAAATTAAGAGAGAGTAATTATAATTTAAGATGACTTTATATTTTTGAATATATGAAAGTGAGGACAAATGTGAAGTCCAGATGTATTTCGGTTGTGGGTGTGAAATTATGGGATGGACTTGATGATGAATTTAAATTGTTCACTTCTCTGACAGTTTTAAAAATGTCTTAAGTATGAAATCATTCAGGAATATTAAGTGGAGATGGTAGATGTGTTTTTCTTTGGTTATGGAGTCTTTTGTTATAATGAGAATGCTCGATAATGTTCATATTTAATTTAATGTAAGCGGTGTGTCAGGTGAGAAGGATAGGCAAAAAATCAGCTTCTGCTTCTGGCCTGTTCCTTCTTTTGGTTTTTGTGTTTATTGTGGTTGTTGTACTGTGTGATTGTACGGTGATTAATGTACATTCATACATTCATTCAAAACCAGTCCGCCAAAGGGTCCAATCCAGCCCGTGGGATGAATTTGTAAAATGCAAAAATTACACTGATATTAACAATCAAGGATGTAAAAATAATTTTCGTTCAGGGGTCACATACAGAACAATTCAAGACCAAACGGGTCACGTCCAGTCTCCTTTGTCCATCTGGGTCCATGTCCAATGTCTTCTGTTTTTTAGGTTTACATCTGTATTTTTTTCTGTTCTGCTTTTGTTCTGTCTATGTCCAATGTCCTCTGTCCTTCTATCTCCAGTGTTCTCTTTTCCTCTGGTTCTACATATGTCTGGTGTCTACTGTCCATCTGATTCTATGTCCAATGTCTTTTGTTCCTTTACATCAGGGGTCTCAAGCATGCAGCCCAGGGGCTGAATGCAGCCCGCCAAAGGTTCCAATCTGGCCTGTGGGATGAATTTGCAAAGTGCAAAAGTTCCACAGATTCATTTTAGTTCAGGTTCCACATACAGACCAATATGATCTGAAGTAAAATAATACCATAATAACCTACAAAAAGTAATGACTTCATTTGTTCTTCTTGGTAGATGTGAAAAAATATAACACTATACCTATAAACAATGACAACTTTAAATTTTTGTCTTTGTTTTAGTGCTAAAAATAACATTAAATTATGAAATTATTTACATTTAAAAACTATCCTGTAACAATAAAATGTGAATAACCTGAATAAATATGAACAACCTGAAATGTCGAAAGCAAAATTAAGCACAACTTCAACAATTTTCTGCCTGTTACAAAGTGTTTAGTGTGTTTGTAGACCCGATCCATAATGCACATGTAGAAATGATAAGTTGAGGCCTAATATTGTTAAAATTGCACTCATTTGTCTTTAGAAATTTCAGTTTTTTTCAGGTTATTTACATCTTTTTTGTTTTGATAGTTTATAAAAATAAGAATTTCATAATTTAATGTGATTTTTTTATTTTTTATTTTTTGCACTAAAAGACAAAAATTTGGAGTTGTCATTATTTATAGGTTATTCTGCTATTATTTTACTGGTCCGGCCCACTGGAGATCAAATCAGACTGAATGTGGCCCCTGAAAGAAAATGAGTTTTAGACCCCAGCTTTAGGTCCATGTCCAGTGTCTTCTGTTCCTCTAGTCTATATCTGATGTCTTCTGTTCCTCTAGGTCTACATCTGTTGTCTTCTGTTTCTTTATTTCCAATGTTTTCTGTTCTTCTGGTCTATGTCCAATGTCCCCTTCCCTCTAGTCTACATTTATTGTCCTTCATTCCTTTAGGTCTACCTCCAGTGTCCTCTGTCCCTCCAGTCTGTGTCCAATGTCTTCTGTTCCTCTGTCTCCAGTGTTTTCTGTTCTTCTGGTTCTACGTTTGTCTAGTGTCTACTGTCTGTCTGGTGTCTATCCATCTGGGCCTATGTCCAATTGTCTTCTGTCCCTCTAGTCTGTGTCTGATGTCTTCTGTTCTTCTAGGTCTATATCAGGTTCATTTATCTCCAGTGTCTTCTGTTCTCTGATCTGTATCCAGTCTCCTCTGTCCATCTGGGTTTATGTCCAATAGTCTCTATCTGATGTCCTCTGTCCCTCTGGTCCACATCAGTAGTCTTCTGTTCCTTTATTACCTCTGCCAGGAGGTATTGTGATTGCTTTGCTTTGTGTGTTTGCGTGCGTGTTAGTTTGTTAGCAACATAACTCAAAAAGTTAGGGACAGCTTCTCATGAAATTTTCAGGAAATGTTGATACTGGCACAAGGAAGAAATGATTAAATTTTGGTGGTGATCGGGGGTGGGGGGGCACAGGGGCCCACTGATCTGCCTTGGTGGAGGTCTGTGCTCTCCGAGTGCTTTTCTTGTTTCCGATGTTTTCTGTTCCTCTGGTTCTACGTATGTCTGGTGTCTGCTGTCCATCTTGGTCTATGTCCAATATCCTCAGTTACGTTAGGTCCACATCCAATGTCTTCTGTCCCTCTAGTCTATGTCCGATGTCTCCTGTTCTTCTAGGTCTATATGGTCTCTTCTGTTCTTGTTGGTCTATATCAGGTTCTTTTATCTCCAGTGTCTTCTGTTTGTCTGGTCCTTATCCAGTCTTCTCTGTCCATCAGGGTCTATGTCCAATAACGTCTTCTGTCCCTCTGGTCTATGTCCGATTTCTTCTGTTCCTCTGGGTCTATATGAGGTATCTTCTGTGCCTTTGGTCTATATCCAGTCTCCTCTGTCCATCTGGGTTTATGTCCAATAGTCTCTGATGTCCTCTGTCCCTCTGGTCTTCATCTGTTGTCTTCTGTTCCTTTATTTCCGATGTTTTTTGTTCCTCTGGTTCTACGTACGTCTGGTGTCTACTGTCCACCTTGGTCTATGTCCAATATCCACAGTTACTTAAGATCCACATCCAGTGTCTTCTGTCCCTCTAGTCTATGTCCGATGTCTTCTGTTCTTCTGGGTCTACAATATATGTGGTGTCCTCAGGGTCACTTTTGCAGTTTTGCATGATACACCATTTGCGTTACACCCGAAAAACCACCTCTTTCAAGTGCAAAAACTTTTAATCGAAAATGAGAGTTTCGGCAAAATTGTCATTTTTCCATTCAGCAAATTTTAATGCACAAGTTATATTCGTGCAATTTGAGGGTCAATGGAAAAGCGACTACTGTTAAGCTAAAATAAAAAATTGCAAGTTAGCCAACTCACCACGTGTTAATCATGCTATGAACAAATAAGTAAAAAGAGTCACTTTACATTAAGAATATGCTCAACCGATAGGTAGCTAAACGTACACAAATACAACAATGTAAAACAACCACTTAAATATGAAATTAAGGTAAATAATGTAAAATAATGACAGGACTGACAATAAGTGTACATACCAGGTAGACAGCACAACAAAACTGTTGCTATATCCCTGAGGTGCACGACCCTGGTCGGCAGGGGTGTAGCGTTCAATGGCAATAAAATAACATTGTAATTCATACAGTAACAGTGTGAGAAATGGCAAGTGGAATCACACATTACATACAATAACTCTGTTACAAAAGCAGCAGCGTGAAAGTAGGAAGTGCACTAATGCTGTATTTTCACATTTTATAAGGAAATAACACCACTGATGTCAAAGGTCCAATAAGTACACTGACCTAAAGGTGCTTGGACCTATACACCTACATACTTACAGAGGTTATTTGAAGAGCTGGTGAAATAATCGTAATTCATTTAATGATAGAAAATGATTCCACTTGACCTTTAACCCTTTCATGCACAGTGGTCACTCCAGTGGACAGTTCTTCTCCAGCTGTTCTCTTGTGTATTCATGGGTTTTGTTGTTTTAGTTCCATATCAGCCAACGCAGTGGACACTGACGCACCATCCCATAATAATACACTGACATTCAGACCATTATAATAACTGTACTATTCTAGATAAACCTGATCTGCACTAACATGTTTGAGTGGAAATCAATTGTTATCTGTTAGAAAGAAAAAGTTGGTTTTTTTTGCATATTATCTCCATGAAAAGAGTAATAACTAGCATTAGAATATGTTAAAACGTGAAAGAACATCAGATTTTATTTTATTTCATTGTTTTCGTATCACTTTCTGATATTGAGTTTTAAACATGTCTCTTTACTTCAAAAATTAAATACATGGAAATTTTTGTAACTCCATGAAAAAAAAAAAAAAAACTTGATCACATTGGTTTTTTCATGCCTATGGAGGAATAAAAACACTCAAGAAAAATTTTTTAACTGAGGTTCTCATAATTAATGCATGAAAGGGTTAATATGGCTGAACATGCTCTTACCTTTTGTCCAAACGTTACCAGGCCCAGTGAGTCAATAGTTTACAAAGAACTGTTAATAGCAGCAATATTTTGATAGATAGATAGATAGATAGATAGATAGATAGATAGATAGATAGATAGATAGATAGATAGATAGATAGATAGATAGATAGATAGATAGATAGTTTCTCCTGTTAGTCTATATCGGTTCCTTTATCTCCAGTGTCTTCTGTTCCTCTGGTCTATATCCAGTCTCCTCTGTCCATCTAGGTTTATGTCCAATAGTCTGTATCTGATGTCCTCTGTCCCTCTGGTCTACATCTGTTGTCTTCTGTTCCTTTAGATCAGGGGTGTCCAAACTTTTTTTCAAGAGGGCCAGATCTGATAATGTGGAGATTGCCAGGGGCCAGTGGTCCCTTCGGATGTTTTTTAAACAGTAAAAATTACATATAAAAGCACTGTTCTACAACAATTTAATTTTCATTGTCACAATATCATTTTTTAAAATGGCAATGTAACCAAATCTAGGCCACTCAGGTCTGAACAAATTTAAAAAATAAAAAAAAATATGCCTTCCTTTTACATCTGGAGTCAGATTACATAGAACAAACTGTGTGGAGTATCTTAAACTTCCAATTTGGTAAAAATCTTAACCCCACATTCATTTTAAACATTACTTATATGAGTAATCATTACTCATATATTACTCAGTAATGCAAAGTCTGTTAACATTTAAGATGAAAACATATGACTCTTACTCTTGTCTTTCACAAAATCATTCAGAAAGTAATATTTGTGTCACATCTACAAGTACACAACACCAGCAGTTAGAGGCAACTAACCTGGCAACTTGGTAGCCTGCGTTGGTGGCGAATTCATCGAACTCCAGGTTCACATGAAGAGTCACTGTTGAGTTTAAAGCAGCTTGAATTGCTTCACTCCCTGCTAGCTTGTCTAATGCATTAGCATGTTTTGTCTGCTCGTGTCTCTTTACATTGAATTCCTTAAACAAGGCAACAGTCTCTTGAAAAATTAGGCAAACACAATCACCTTGATTTTCAGTGAAAAAAAATTATAAGTCCCATCTCTCCTGGAAGCGGCGGCCTTCACTGTCAACTTTGTTTTTTTATTTACAGGTGCCGTGGTTAGAAATTAGCGAAAAGGGTTCATGACGAGGTCAGAGAGCCAGATAGAGTTAAAGTGGTGCTGCCACCATGAGGTGAACGGAGAAACTGCATTTTGAACCTTTTATGATTCATGTACTCTGTTCAACGGTCCAAGCGGGCCATAAATAATACATTCTAAAACCCAAGCTGTGGGCCGTATTAAATCTGACCGCGGGCCGTGATTGGCTCCCGGGCCGGACTTTGGACATGCCTGCTTTAGATCCAGTATTTTCTGTTCTTCTGATTTTAGGTTTGTCTGGTGTATACTGTCCATCTGGGTCTATGTCCAATAGCGTCCTCTGTCCCTCTAGTCTACGTCTGTTGTCTTCTGTTCATGTAGGTCTACCTGTGATGTCCTCTGTCCCTCGGATCTGTGTCCAATGTCTTTTGTTCCTCTATCTCCAGTGTTTTCTGTTCTTCTGATTTTACGTATGTCTGGCGTCTGCTATCCATCTGGTGTCTACTGTTCATCTCAGTCTATGTCCAGTTGTGTCTTCTGTCCCTCTAGTCTATGTCTGATGTCTTCTGTTCCTTTGGTCTATATCACAGGTGTCAAACATGCGGCCCAGGGCCCAAAACCGGCCCTCCGAAGGTTCCAGTCCGGCCCATGGGATGAATTTGCAAAGTGCAAGTTAGGGCATCAAACTCAAAAATAATATCATAATAACCTATAAATAATGATAACACCATTTTTTTCTCTTTGATTTACTGCAAAAAACATTAAATTATGAAAATGTTTACATTAACAAACTATCCTTTAAAATGTGAATAATTTGAACAAATATGAACAACCTGAAATGTCTGAAGAAAATTAAGCACAATTTAAACGATATTCTGCCTGTTACTAAATGTTTTGTGCCTTTGTAGATCTGACCTATAATGCATATGTATAAATGATAAGTCGAGGCATAATATTGATAAAATTTTACTTATATTTAGGGATGCATCAATACCACTTTTTTCCAGACCGAGTACGAGTACTTACATTTGAGTACTTACCGATACTGAGTACTGATGCGAGTACTTAATAATCCCATTCCAGTGCTTAGTTCCTTTTGTAAATGTGCTTTATTGTCGTTGTCATTAGTCTGACTGGAACAAAGTGCTGCTACTGACATTTAATGTGTTGGAATGAACGTTTCTCAATTAATCCACCAGGGGGCGCTGCTCTGAATTAACCATACTGGACAACTACCATGAAGAAGAGTAAAGTTTTTTTGAGAAGAAGAAGGAGAAAGTCACTAATAACAAACATGGAGACGACAGAGGTAACACTAATGTGATACTAATGTTGCAGTGTTTTTGCTGGTAAGGTTTAAAGCTCAGCTTCAGCAGGAAGAGAAAAGAGAAATGAGCGATAAGTTCGGTTTTCACTTCCGCTGATCGGTGGTCCGCTCCGTACCCCCGGCCCAGCCCTGGGTAGTTGTCCTAAATCTGTCAGTAGTTTTTCTCTAACTCACACAGTTCCTCTTTGAACAGATCCTCTACCTCCACGGTTCCACTGGTATTCTCCATCTGGGTACTCATCTCCCACCACCTGGAAAACAGATGGAATGTACGCAGAGGACGGACAGATCTGTCCGTGTCTGTCTGTGTCTTTAACGTTACTTGTAGTCAGCGTTACTTTTATCACCGTCATTTATTTTGAAAAATCTCCACACTCTTCACACTCCCCACACATTATTCCTCTTCCTCGTACCTGCTGCACTGAACTGTGAATGTCACACAGCCGTAAGTGGTATCAGTGCAGTTGTATCGGATTATTTTTACGAGTACAAGTACACACACTGGGTATCGGAGCCAATGCCCGATGCTCGTATCGGAATCTGGGCATTCCTACTTATATTTCTTAACAAATTCCATTTTTTTTTAAGTTATTCACATCCTTTTTCTTTGGATAGTTTGTAAATGTAAATATTGGCATAATTGAATGTTATTTTTTGCACTAAAACAATTTGGAGTTGCCATTATTTATTGGCTATCATGCTATTATTTTACAGTCCAGTCCACTTCAAATTAAATTGGGCTGAATGTGGCCCCTGAAAGAAAATGAGTTTGACACCCCTGGTCTATAGCCAGTCTCCTCTGTCCATCTGGGTTAATGTCCAATCGTCTCTATCTGATGTCCTCTGCCCCTCTGGTCCACATCTGTTGTCTTCTGTTCCTTTATTTCCAGTGTTTTCTGGTTGTCTGGTCTACATCTGTTGTCTTCCATTCATGTAGGTCTACCTCTGATGTCCTCTGTCCCTCAGATCTGTGTCCAATGTCCTTTATTCCTTTAGGTCCAGTGGTTTCTCTTCCACTGGGTCTATAGCTATTGTCTTCGGTTCCCTGTTGGACTTCCGGGTCTCCTTATTAGTTTTTTTTTTTCTTTGACATTTTCTTCTGACAGGGTCACTTTTCGCAGCCGCCACTTTACATTGGACAACCAATCAAACGTCTTTTAGAAACTTAATTCATCTTGAGCCAGATTAATCAAGTTAATAAATTGAGCCAATTATCCCAGTGCCTGCCCATTACTAACTTATGTGAGCTGACAGCAAACGTTGGAGTGATGGACATGGAGCTACAATGCACTCCTTCATTAATTCCAGACTAAATGATGCTGTAATACGTCTTGGGTGAGCAGCTGTACCAGTGTCGTAGTAAAATGATACACCGAATACACCAAAGTTTCTTCAACTTTTCAAGTACAGACTCGTCAGTGTCACAGTCAGAGATAGAAGATGAAAGGTGGAAACAGTGGTGAAAATATGGAAAATCAATTAGTCTATTTATTGGTGAAATCCACTTGATGGCTTTACAGTTTTTCATGTGATTTCAGCCACTGCATTAAAAAAACATGACACATTAATTAGTAGAAACAAGGATTAATTAACTGATCGTGTAGATATTCATAAAAGCTCAGATGAAAGTTGAGGATTTTTATATCAAAAACACAGAAAAGTGAGAAAAAAGTGACTTTTTCAACAAAATATATCATTAACTGAACATAAACCCAGTGTTTCCATCCACTGTCACTGATCTAACTCCATGGGTTTTACTGGTGCATCAATGTTGTAGAAGATGACAGTGTTTTCACGGTAACTACGGAGCCTCTGAATGTCCAAATGGGTCATGTCTGATGACCATGAAAAGATGACAAACTGTATTTTACATCAATTATTTACATGTAATGATAGGATTAGTGGATCAACAGGTTAGATCAGTAGATGAATATAGTTTCCAGGGGCTGTTTGGGTTTTTGTGGGTTAAGAAACATGACGCATTAATTAGTCGAAACAAGGATTAAAATATATATTCCTGGATTGCATCATTTGTCTAAATTGACCCTGAATGTTTTTGCAGCTTCCCAGTTTCCTTTCACTATTCACACTTCCTCACTCTGCAAACTATGACAACCCAGTTCGCTAATGTCAGTTAGTTTACACCTCCCTAAACAGTAACCCTTCTCATTATTTTTCACTTCTGCCTTTAACACCACCTCCTCCTGGGCCATATACAGGGAAAAAAACAAAACAAAAACATGGACCAATCTGCAAAGAGAGCACTGGACATCCAAAATCCAAAGAAAATATTATCAACATCTTTGCATTTTTTGTCATCTGCACATTTAGAATTGGATTTCACACTTTCTAAGCATTTGTCATCATAACAAACAGCTGATAGAAGAGAGAAAAAAAATGGTTTAAAGTGTAGTGGTTGTATTTGTGTGTAACTAAACCACTTCGGACACTCGACATTTATTTCTAGCAGAAGAACGTACAGTCAGTCTCATCAGTAAAACCCTAACATGTTCTCACTAGTCGCTTTTCCTTCGGACATATGCGCAAAACTTTACCGATATTTACGAAATGTTGAAAAAGCAGAAGTGTGTAATGTTGGTTTTTCCATTAAATCACAAATGCGAGGATTTGTTTATTCATTATTGTGAGATGACACGAGAAGTCATTCCATCAACTTGGCGACGAACATAAATATGGTGTTGATTTACAGATATATTCATTATTATCATATATTACCCCTCTATCTTGTACTAACTTTAAAAATTATGTAGTGTCCTGGTGTGTCCACACATACCGCACCATGTTTCTTTTAAAACACTTCTTCTTCTCTTCTAACGTCCGTCAATATCTATTTTTTTATTCACGTGACTCTATTTGCGAAAAAGATCTTTCCATTACAGTTTTGCGTGATACACCAATTGTGCTACACCCAAAAAACCACCTCTTGCCAGTGCAAAAACTTTTAATCGAAAAACAAGTTTTGGTGAAATTGTTTTTCCATTAGGTTAATTTTCATGCGCAAGTTACATTTGCACAATTTGAGAGTCAATGGAAAAGCGACTACTGTTAAGCTAAAATAAAAAATTGCAAGTTAGCTAACTTACCACATGTTAATCATGCTGTGAACAAATAAGTAGAAAGAGTCACTTTCCGCCAAGAATATGCTCAACCGATAGGTAGTTAAACGTTACATAAATATAATAATGTAAAACAACCACTTAAATATGAAATTAAGATAAATAATGTAAAATAATGACAGGACTGACATTAAGTGTACATACCAGGTAGACAGCACAGCAAAACTGTTGCTATGTCCCTGGGGTGCACAACCCTGGTCGGCAGAGGTGTAGCATTCAATGGCGATAAAACAAAATTGTAATTAATACAACAACAGTGTGAGAAATGGCAAGTGGAATCACACATTACATACATTAACTCTGTTACAAAAGCAGCAGCATGAAAGTAGGAAGTGCACTAATGGTATATTTTCACATTTTATAAGGAAATAACACTATTGATGTCAAAGGTCCAATAAGTACACTGACCTAAAGGTGCTTGGACCTATACACCTACATACTTACAGAGGTTATTTGTAGAGCTGGTGAAATAATTGTAATTCATTTAATGATAGAAAATGATTCCACTTGGCCTTTAATATGGCTGAACATGCTCTTACCATTTGTCCAAACATTACCAGGTCCAGTGAGTCAATATTTTACAGAGAACTGTTAATAGCAGCAACATTTTGAGCGCAATTTCTGCAGTACGGAATTTTCATACAAATGCATAGACCTTAGATCAGATGTTTGAGACGGAACACATCGTGATGATATCGTGGCAGAGGGACAAGCCACTTAATTAGTCTAACTGTGACAAATACTGACTCAGAAACTAAATAGACTTACCGTACTTTCCGGACTATAAGCCGCTCCTTTTTTCTCGTTTTGAACCCTGTGGCTTATACAGCGATGCAGCTCGAGTAGATTTATACGGGCTAATGGCCTCCAGGGGGCGCTCTAGCAGGAAGCGCAAAAGTGAGACAGACAGGTGGAAGAGGTGATGAAGAGGAGAAGTTTTAATCTTAACTTTTAACAATCATTTTGCGTGTCATGCACAAACCCTCATCGTGAAAAACACACGAAAAAATGCATATTTTGCAGCTTTTAAGTTAAAAGCAATCGATGCGTCTGTCCAAGAAGGAAATAGAGCTGCAGCACCGAAGTGCCATTGAGCAACAACAGAGGAGAGACGTAGAAGGTGTGAGATGGAGTCTTTGAGGGTGTTCAACTCCAACACTGAAGAAGACGACTGCAGTGGTTTCAATGAGCAGAAGGAAGACGAAGATACAGATCAATGACTTTTCTGGGTTTTTGAACCAGCCTGTTCCTGCCATTTTACTGCTGTGTTACAGACACTGTTTGGAAAAAAGCAGTGAAGGTATGGAAATAAATATTTAAATAATCTTTCTGTGTAAATATCTCATGTCACAACGTGGACACCTGCAGCTTATAGTCAGGTGCGGCTTATATTCTGGTGCGCCTTATAGCCCGGAAAGTACGGTAAATGGGTTTACTGATTGTGCTGCTCATCTTACCAGATCTATTTGAACCAAAATGTAGGATATGTCCTGTTCTTTTATTGAGGAAGATGGACAAAAACAGGCACAGTTAGATGTAATCGAACAGAAATTCATTTATAATTCATTTATTAATGAAAGAAATAAACAGGTACTCAGCTGAGGGGTCTATTCAGATGAGAAGAAGGATTGTCAACTCGGTGAGTTTCTCGCAAAATCTGTCGACTTTTTTTTTCAAAAGCAACTAGCGACAAATCTAGCAGATTTTTCTGGTGTTACTGGAGACTTTTCTGGTGTTTTATGGTCGCAAATTTGGAGACTAATCTTATGAAACTGCATTGTGTGTCATGCTAGTAATTATGGCATTTTATGGGGGTTATGTGGTTTGGGGAAAAAAAAAAAAGAGATTTTGGGCCTACTTCTTTTTCTTTTTTTTTTGCTTAAAAACTCTTCTAAATAATCCCAAAGGCATCAATTAGTCACATGTGATGTTCAGACTGCTTGAAAACATTTTTGAAGGAGGTCATTTTCGACAACTGTGCTATACGTATGCATTTTGGACCTTTCATGTGTCAGTTTACAAGATCTCTGGTTCACATAACCCTAACCCAAACCCTCAGTGCGTGGTATTTGACGCGGCGTGAACATGCACATGAAAAGCTTATAATGCGTACAGATAACACGTCAATTTAAAGTGGCGTTTAAGAGTTAAAGTCCAGATCTTCATCAGTATGGTGGTCAAAAGCTCTGACAGAAGAACCCACCTATATATTTCTGTTGGCATGGGAAACAGGTGAGAGAATAGGCTTACTCGACACAGAAAGGCTTTGCTCTGACTGTGAATTGAACCTTCTGGCTGTCAGACAGAGGCGCTAAATCCTACGACACCATAGTTGAGGTGAAAAAGGAGAATGTGGACCTGGTTGAAACTGGCAACCTCAAAGACATTTTTGCAAAGAAAGCTTGAGAGTAGGTTATGTTCAGTGTGTCATGTCATTGTGTGTTAAGTAGACATTGGTCATAGCAACACTTCACAGGTGGTCTTGCCAACATGCTAATTAGCAGGCTAACACAGTGCCATTTCTGAAACCATAGTATGAAACCAACAGCATGTGAAGTACCTGTTATAGAGGGTCTGCACGTGACGTCACCGCTAGCGGAAGTCACCGTGGTTACGTCCACTGAGTGGCAGAAAGAGGGATACGAATGGCGGCTTTGGCTTGAATACTGTGAAAACTTTAGAACAAAATAAAAAATGGGGAAGAGCTGTTGTGCCATTGATCGCACAAATAGGTTTAAAAAGCACTCGGAGCTATCATTTTAGCGGCGACCTAAAGCCAAAGACAGAAGAAGCAGATGGATCGCTGCAATTCGTAGAAATAACTGGAATCCAGGCAACGAAACCTGGAGTCGTGTCAGGTAATGTTAATTTATGCTGTATTCTTGCGTAAAATCATACCTTAATTACATATTGTTTTGGCTAACGTTACTTCTTAGTAAAGCTCTTAATGTTAGCATCTGTCATTTAGTTCTATGTTTCATAACTGAAACGTTTCTGTCTTCAATTGTATGATTATGAACCTTGTGTTCTACATAATTCGTAAACTATCTTAAACTGAGGCTAACCTAGTTTTCCAAATAAGGGGGTACTCTAGCACAAAACTGTTGTAGCTGTGTTGTATCCAGTATTTGATGTTAACTCTACTTAAATCTCCACAGTACCAGTAGATCATCCACTCACTTGGGTCAATACTAAGGGTTCAACTCCAGTAAATCAGTCGTGAACTGTGAGCACTACTGCTGGGCCTTTACCTTGGAAATCACCGCCAAGAAAATACGTCTGCACTGACAGAAAACCTGAAAAACAATAGTATGTTGAATTGAAAGCACTCACCAGCTGTAATCCTCTAATTAACGATGACGAGGATGTCAACAACTCTTTGTCTTTTGTATACTTTCAGACTTTGCATTGGGGACTTTCCCGGCGTTGAAATCAGGTTCATATAAATGTCAGGATAGGTGATTTCCGGCCACATATCAATGTTCGTAGACCACTTGTTGTTTGGTAGCTTGTATGGATCCATGTCCAGTCCACTTGTCTTTAATTTCATGTTGTATTCCACATTTTTCCCGGTCTCGCTGTAGTTACTGCTATGCTCCGCCATGTTGAGCCAGTTTGTTTTTGCCACTCAGTCTGACTTAGAGGGGCGTGGCCCAGGGGGAAAGTGACGTATCTGCATTCCCTCTATTTCCAGCTAAATGTTAAAGCATGATCTGTGTAGCATAAATATCCCACAATGCAATGCAACAACAACAGACAGAAACTGGTAGAAAGCAATCAGAGTTCAGTATTTAGTAGTATTACACAGATGCCAATGGAAGTAAACTTAGGCCATTAGTGAGGTTATGGACCTCCAGCTGGTAAGGAAGCATCCAGGAAGTCACATCCCTGAGCAGTGCATCTGGAAAATACAGTCTACTGTTTATTTACACTAAAGTAGCCTGGATTTTGAGTGTGTAGTACATTTAAGATTGCTTTTAATGTTTCATTTTAATGTTTAATTGTTTTATATTCATATACCTGCCTTTTGCACCTGCTCTTTATCTGTTTTTAACATGTTCGGTTTCTGGTTTTTATCTGCTGTATGTAAAGTATATTTGTGTCAATGAAAAGCGCTATACAAATAAAATGTATTATTATTATTATTATGATGATGATGATGAATGGACTGCATATAACATTTTTTGAAAGGTTATCCCAAAATAGAAATGTGTACATTCTTTTAACAAAAAAGCTAATTTAAATCTAGTTTCCGTCATGCAATACCAACACAAAACTCCACTTGATCATGTTAAGGAGGTTGGCAAATTTCCAATACTGGACCACATCGACTGTTGAAGGGGTTTTGAAGCCTTGAATTTGACATTTTGAGGGGGTTTTTGGTAAACAGAAGTATATTTATATCTACTGCGCATGCACTTTATGACACGAGTCTGTATGCAACTCAGAAGTAATACAGGAGTCATGTAACGCATTACAATTCTGAGACAGTAATATTGTAAGGTAATGATTTACTTTTAAATAACAGTAACAAGCAGGGTGCGATGGTTTTTCCATCCCTACTTCTGCTCAATGAATTTCAACCAACCAACTGAAATAACAGGCAGGTTGTGACAGGGTTGTCTTCCACCTATATCCTACATTATCCTACATTACTGGCACTAACAGTCACCTGAACCGAACTGTCGGCAGTCTCAGAATTCGCGAATGTCCCCATGCACTGGGGTGCCATAAAGGGGGGGTAAATGTGCCAAATTCATTGGGCCCAGCATTTGTGTGTCCAGTGGATACAGGTTAGAAATTGTGAAAATTTCATGTAAGATCCGCTGTATAATAGAGGAATAGAACCTGGGAGTTAGACGTTGAAAGAATGTGAAGTTTCACTTTCGTTTCATGCCAGCGTTAGTTACATTATTTATGGACCACACCCCCACTTATATAACTCCCACCCCCACCCCCACCCTGCACTCCGACAAAGAAAACAAATACCCACCACCAACACATACATTGTTGTTTTTTTTTGACAAAGCACACCCTGGTAACAAGTAATCTTTAATGGATTACAGTTTGGAAGTAACTTGCACAACACTGGCCAAATCTGAGGACCTTCTGTCAAACTATTCCTGAAATATAGTGACAGGGACCAACAGAATAAACACGTTCACATACAGATTCCCTGTGGATGCATCGGAGGAACATGCTTTATTCAGTAAACAGTGAGTCCATCACATCAGGTGGGCAAGCTGTCGATCAAAGCCCACACAGACAGACTGCAATCCCCCACCTGTCAGTGTGAGCAGCCAGGCCCTTCATTATGCACAATGTAAAACCTTCATATGATTCTAACTACTCAGTTATGCAAAACTCAGCCCCGATTCAGGAGGAGGAGGAGATTAACTATAGAGCCCACAAATGTGTTCATGCACCAGGGTGTTAACATGTTTGGAAGTAGTGGGGGAACTTTTTTTTTTATTGTGGGAATGACTCAGTTTTGGATAGGGATGGGAATCGAGAACCGGTTCTTTTTGAGAACCGGATCCCAGTAGCTCGATTCCTTGGAATCATTTTCCTGCCTGCTTAATGATTCTGTTTATCAATTCCATCTTTGTTGTGCATGCGCGATGACGTCATGCATACGCTGCATTGTTTTGGTCAGAACGTAGCCAACATGGCGTTGAGGCAGAAAATGGTCTAAAAAGACGACACCAGGTCCACTGGAACACTGTCAAAGCTTCCATGTCTTCAAAAGGATGGAATCCCTCCAATATGTTCAAACATTTGTCCACAGCATGGGATTCATTTACAGGAATGTCACATATTTGATACGCTACTTAGCGACGCTTGTGAATGTAGCCGCAGAGTGAACGCCGGGCCCAGTTCCGGTTCCGGTGTGGGCACCAAACATTGTACCTAAATACAAGTTACCAAAGGTAGGGGAAAGGAAATGAGGTGCACAACAACAGGAGACGAGCCGAGTCGATCTGGTTTGACGTAGTAGAGGAATAGAGGAATTAGTAATGCGTGTTTAATTTCACTTTCACTGCACACCGCCCCCCCCGAACCGGGCCAGGCGTCATCTGTTATTATTATGTGTTCATACTGTAAATGTTATATTTTCTGTGCAGATGGAAATATAAAAGACAGTTAATGCAAACACACGCGTTTGTACTCTTTTATTCCCTCACCCAATGAGAATCGATAAGAGAATTGATAAGGAATCGGATCGATAAGCAAATTTGATAATGGAATCGGAATCGTTAAATTCTTATCAATTCCCATCCCTAGTTATGGAACCAAACTCAAACAAACTCCAGTTTTTGCCACTTCAGTATTTTTCCCATTGCTGGACACCACCATGTACTTGATAAGTGGCACCAGAGACCCTGCACAGTGAACCTCAACCAAACATGCCATATAAAATACACTATATACCATATATATCAGCCATATGATGAAATATTAATACAAATAGCAATGATTTTAGCTTCAAAAGTCAAATTTGGCTCCAGTATCAACATTTTTACAACAAATATTAATACATGCGATTATTATAATTAATGTTAAAACCTGTGCTTATTCAGATGTATTTTTAATCACTGTAAAACTCCACTTATTTGTAAAAATGTACTGATTTATTTTTCTGCAGCTGCTCTGTTTTATAATGTGCTTTGTGAATGAAATGACCCCATATTTTTGCGAACATTTGAATACAGTATATGTCAGATTTCAGTGATACAAGCTGTCAGCGGTGAAAAACAGCTCATGTGTCTGACCTCTGGAGGCCTCGCGTTCTCAACAGTGTAAAGAATTCATGGAAATCCTCTTAGTATGTAGGAGGGGATGGCGCCGGTCCCTCCAGTAGGGTGGACAGTATACTAAACAATGGGATGTATCACACAGTAGATGGTAGCACAGGGACTAACCCCATCATCCTCAGCTCCGTCCTTTAGAAATGTCCTGGGGTCTTTATTTGTGTTTCTTTGCAACAAATGCACTGAACAACAGAATAACATTTTACCATTTTCTATTTCGATCCAAAGAAATATTTATGTGGGGTTTCTTTTTAATTTTTTTTTTTTTAATTAGTGATACAGTTAACCCTATAACACCAAATGTTTTATATTTGATGCATGAGGTTTGAAGCCTTCTACATGATCCGTGTGATATTTTTTTTGTCTTGAAAAACCTGATGTATACAATTAGATACATGCAATACACAGATAATCCACCAGGGGGAGGAATTCGTTTACCCAAGGCCTTTCCAGTGACACTACAAGACTGTCATTAATGAGGAAGGAGGAAGAACTTTGGCAATTTTGAAAAGGAATGACCAATTTGTTAGACACATTTGTGTTATATTATGTTTTTGTTTGTCCAAAAATAATAAGATTTGAGCATTGAGACCCGATGTATCAAATATGATACAAAATTGAAACTCATACATGGAAATTGATATTTGAAAACATTTTTGGGTTGTTCAGACGGACCAATAAAGGCTCCAGTTTCAAAGAACTGGAATTTTTTGTCAATGATTAAATAGTTCAGGCTTTACAGAGTTAAGAAGACATAATGGAAAGAATAAAACAACAAATAAACAAAAGACAAATTGAGCAAGTAAACAAACAAACTAAAAATAATGACAAAGAACAACAATGACAACATCATATGACAATGAAAAAGATAATAAACATAAAGAGCCACTAAACAATATGGAATGATTTGGGGCGATTATGTGTTAATAATAAAGTAACTATATATTTATGTTTTAAATCTTAGCATGAGACTTTTAATTATCCTTTAAATGTACTACCTATCATATATCATGTATTAGATTAAGGGTTCCCAAACTTTTAAAATCGTGACCCCCAAAAACAACAGTGTCAGAGACTGGTGACCCCCACTCTCCCCAAAGTGACAGAAACATTTTTTTAAAATGTGCGCACAGGAGTCATGCATTGATACTGTTGCATATTTGCTGCATTGCATTGTGGGTACTTGACATTCTACTCATTGTATTCTGTTTTATGTGCAGAAGTTTGGGGGAGGGGGTTGTGTTAATGTTTATTTAGGTGTGCGTGTCTGTTTTACAATATTTATTGTTTGTTTTTATTTTTATTAATGTGATACCATTACTCAAATCTGTAGGCCAAACAATGCCTTACCTGTTTGTCACTATTGAAGGGGTCATATTTAGCTAAACCTACTTTTATTAGTCTTTGGTTCATTTATTTGTGTATTTGGACCCTAATAGTTCCAAATGTTTGAATTTGAACCCTCCAGGTGCTGCAAAACTATCTTTATATTCATTTTGGCAAAAATCAAGTGGATTTCTACAACCTGTTTTAATTCCTTCTTAATTTGTTACGTTTTATGACAAGCTACGTCATGACATTTGCACATATAAGGTCAAGACTTCCGACGAACATTTCCCTAAGTACGACATAATTGTTTATCAGCAGCAGCGGTTGTAGTAAAAACTGAAAATATGTCCAAACTTGGAGCCGATTACCTAAAATGTTCAGTTGTTGGTTGAACGGGACAGAGCAGCACAGCCAACAACCTGGAGGGGGCGGGGCCTGAAGTGGCTCATGTGCATTTAAAGGGCCAGCGTTCAGAACGACCTTTCTGGTGTCATTACTGAGAAAAAGGGTTGAAGATGGACCTGTGGAGTTGAATTAATGAAGAATTCAGACCCAAGCAGAGCATTTACAGTTTATGTAGACCACAGGGACATGTCTGTAAATGTCTAATTCCATTTAAAAAAGCAAAATATCACTCCTTTAAGCTGTTGTTTAAACCGCATTAATGAAATCTTCACTCTTTCCACGTAAAAGCACTTCCTACGTATTGTGAAACTCTCAATATCCGTCCTTCATAGTGTAAGTCAGGGGCGTCGCTACCAATTATGGACCCCATCAAAGCCTAATCCAGTGGTTCCCAACCTTTTCTGGCTCATGACCCCATTTTAACATCACAAATTTATGGTGACCCAAAACATTTAAAACAGATAATTTTTTTTTGCTAAAATTATTTAGTTTTTGATCATGTAATAGTTTGCTATACTATGTTGCAAATAAACATGAATTTTAGATGACATTTAGTCTATATAATGTATATTATTATGGACGGAGGCAGAAAAGCCAGGTGTAGATTACTGCACAAAGGGAGAATTTTCTTTTCCTTGGTCAGGATATGTACAGTCAGTCCAGCTTGGATTTCCAAGGCTGACAATTAATACTGAAAAAACAAGAACTCAAACTATGAATTATGAAAGAGCTGCAGCATCTGAAACTGACCACAATGAACATTTGAACGATAAACAGAACCACAGTGCTTCAGTTTCAGCTTCACAGTTTGTCATGTCTGTTATGGATTGAGATTGTCTCTGTCAATTCACCATCGATTTTTTTATTGGGATTTGTTTTTATATCACTTACTAGAAATTTCAGGCAACCCCATCTGAATTCCCAACCCCAAGGTTGAAAAATACTGGCCTAATCATTGTGGACCCCTCTACAGCAATTGACTGGGAGGGGGTGTGTGCATGTACGTGGGGGTGCAGTCCATAAACAACATCACTCACAATAACTTAACATCCTTTCAACATTCGCTTCCTGACTTCTACACCTCTCTTATACAGCGGCTCTTACAACTTCTATATCCACTGGACCCCCTCCACTGCTCTATGGGCCCCATGAATTTGTCATGTTAACCCCCCCCAATCAGCGCCCCAGGTATAGGTGCAACAATACTGCCCTCAATCAGTCGTAACCTCCTCAGGGATCACATCAAGAGGTTTCTGAAAATCTTTCCTCGCTGACATCCAGCGTCCCCCACTTTTGGAAACCCCTGTATTAGATTATGCCTCATGTGCTTAGAATGAGTTTTATGCATTAATAAAGCTGTCGTGAGGTTAATAAGAAAAAAAAAATGCAGCTGTGTGTTCAATGCCTGGAAATTGTCTCAGCAAAATTCTACCTGGAACTGCTGAAATCAGCAGTGATTCATCACCAGCCGATCGGTGTCAGCAGTTATGTTCTGATTTTTCCAGGCAGTTTGGAGCAAAATTGTGAAAAACAAAACCAAACCAAGCCAGATGTTGTTTCAGAATTGGGATCACTATCAAAGAAAGGTTACTGATGCTTCTCCTTTCCTTGTATGCAGTAAAATTCTGCCCTTCTTGGCTTAGTTTGTAAACTCCAATTTTGGCTTCAAGCATTTTCCGCATACAACAATGTAGATACATGGACATTTGAATTGCTCTGTTGCCTTTTTGTCTTTTCTCAAGGAGTAGGAGGTGGATAGGGTGGATGGCAAATATACAAAATACAGGATTTCTGCAACAAAACAGGAGAGTTACATTTTGTGTTTTGGTTTGGGTTATGTAAGGCCTCATTTGACTCAAATTATTCTAGATCATTTGTTTTTTCCTACCAGGCCATGATATTTTTTCAAAGCCTTCGCTCTTTTTCCTGTCAGTACCCAAACCAAACCATTCATATCTGATTTATATGTATTGAATAACAGACTTGTGTTTATGGATGTGATTATTGGTGTGTGTTTTTTGATACAGGCGCAGAAAAAAAAGTCCTCAAAAACAATGGTTATGTAATCCAGTACAAACTCCTGTGTGTATCATGTGACTAAAACAGACAGAAAAGAAAACATGGAATATCTAAAAGCACTGTTTTTGTCAGTACAATGCCTTAGATATTGATGTAAAAACTGAAGTGATTTTGGTTATTATCAAAAAAAAAACATGGAAAATGGATAGATGTCAGCTCTGAAATGAAATTATGAGCTGTTTTTGTTGTTATCATTATATTTCTCCAAATAAATGTACCTTAAGTTGTAACAGGCATTAAAATGAACAAGAAACTGAAGAAAACAAGAGCGGTCTAATAAATTTTTCCGTAACTGTAGGATTCAGGTCTCAAAAATCTTCCATACTTCTCTTCTGCTCCTCTACAGCAGCAACACCAGGTACTGTTAGCTTAGAAATACAATTAACTAACATTAACAATCCATTAGCCTTATAGAATAATTGTCAAACTCATACATTACATGGACAAAAGTATTGGGACATGTTGAATTTAGGTGTTTCTTTTCTAAAAGGGATCTGGGATACCAAACGGTAATGACAAATGTCATAATATAGTTTTATATTGTGATAAATGTCATATTTTACATTTACATTTATGCATTTGGCAGATGCTTTTATCCAAAGCGACTTACAGCGGGAGATTAACAATTGAGCTCTCTCTCTCTACTTCTTTTGTAAAGCACTTTAAAAAAAAAAACCCCACAGTGGACCAAAGTGCTGTACAGAACAAATAAATAACAAAATAAAAGATTAAAATACAAGAATAGATTAAAGACATAAAACAGCTGTACGATTAAAAACAGTGTCGTACAGAAGAATAAAAAAAAGCAAAATATTGATTAATATTGATGAATCTTGAATTTTTTTATTCTGCAGATTAAGTTTTTCTGAAAACAAAGTCAACTAGTCCGACACAGCTCCTTATAAACCATAATGACATGAACACAGGAGATAAGTAAAGTTGATAAACAGAGCAGACAGATGGAAATCAGCTGTGACTTTTCACCACCTACAACTTCAGAAAGTCGATGAATGGAGACACAAAGAAAGACTGAAATTTCTGCATTAATTAAGTAAAGAGAGTCAGCGGCAGGACAAGTTAATCTGAAGAGCACTTTCCATTAACAGAAGAGCAAGGGGCTTTAAGTCTTTATCAGGCAAGTGACTATTTTGGGTCATTTCTGCACACATTACAAGACAGTGGCAGCAACAGTTACAGTGAGTCAACAATCTCAGGTCCAATGTGGTCTTCAGGGTCTGTAAGGTCCACCTCTGCATGAACAGTGAGTGGACCTGCTTTGTTAGGTACCATGAAGTAATGGTACTAATGCAAGGAATGATGTTCAAAGGGAGAATGTGGATGTGGACAGGGGTCTGGATCAGCACTTATGTTGGTCTAATGTTCTAAAATACATATTCCTTCCACCTTTCATGTGTTTTTCTTGTATTTTGTATTCATACTTCTTTGATATATATAAAACTTTTTATCAGATTAATCACAGTGTTGCTGTGAATTAGCCTAATTTTGATTAATCACTATAAATATTCTTTTTTAATCTATATTAATTGCGTTTCATTTTGCATGAGCAAAGATACTCAAGAAAGAAGGGAATATATACGCACTAAACGTGTTTGTCGCAAGCTGGGCGACGGGTTAGCCAAAGTGCTAGCAGAATCCCCAACTAGTGTATGCTTTGCGTTAATGTGGCATTTTAAAGAGTGTGTAGGGATGGGAATCGAGAACTGGTTCTTTTTGAGAACCAGATCCCAGTAACTCGATTCCTTGGAATCGTTTGCCTGCCTGCATAATGATTCTGCTTATCAAGTCTGCCTTCATTGCGCATGTGCGATGGCGTCATGCGTACGCTGCATTGTTTTGGTCAGAATGTAGCCAACATTGCATTGAGGCAGAAACGGTCTAAACAGACGACACCAGGTCCACTGGAACACTGTCAAAGCTTCCATGTCTTCTAAAGGGTGGAATCCCTCTAATATGTTCAAACATTTGTCCACAGCATGTGATTCATTTACAGGAATGTCACGTATTTGATACGCTACTTAGCGACACTTGTGAATGTAGCGGCAGAGTGAACGCCGGGCCCAGTTCTGGTGTGGGCAACAAGTAAGTAAGTAAGTAAGTAAATTTTATTTATAGAGCACTTTTCACAGACAGAGTCACAAAGTGCTTTATCAATTCAAATCAGAATCAAATTAAGTTTACAGAGACCCAACAGAATCCTTCAGGAGCAAACACTTGTGATTGGTGACAGTGGCGAGGAAAAACTTCCCTTTAACAGCAGAAACCTGGAGCAGACCCAGACTCCTGAAGGATGGCTGTCTGCCTTGACCAGTTGGGGTTAAAGAGAGAGAGCGAGAGAGAGAGAGTAAAGGAGGAGAAAAGAGAGAGCGATAGAGATATAGAGAGACTGGGGGGGGGGATGACACATGGAGTACGTTATGATGAATACATAGAGTGTAATCAGTCTGTGGTGGTCCTGGGTCAGGTGGGAGACTAAAAAGCCTTTTTGAACAGGAGGGTTTTGAGGTGTTTCTTAAAGCTCTCGACAGAGTCCATGGACCGTAGGTGTAGAGGCAGGTCATTCCATAGACGTGGTGCCACAGCTTTAAAAGACCTGTCACCGCGTGTGCTAAAACAGGTGCGTGGAACCATCAGCAGGTGCTGTCCTGAAGACCTCAAGCTACGAGTCGAGCTGCAGGGCTGGATCAGGGAAGCAATGTATGCAGGGGCCTGGCCATGTAGGGCCCGGAAAGTTAGCACAAGAATTTTGAAATGAAGACGATATAGAACGGAGCTAGTGGAGAGATTTAAGGATGGGAGTGATGTGGGTTCTCCTGTTTGTGCGGGTCAGGAGCCTGGCAGCAGAGTTCTGGACAAACTGTAGACGGGCCAGCTCCTTCTTGTTTAAGTATGTAAACAGGCTGTTGCAGTAGTCTAAGCGAGAAGACACAAAAGCGTGAATGATCATCTCGAGCTCATTTGTGGACACCATAGATCTGAGTTTGGAGATGTTGCATAGTTGGAAGAAACAGTTTTTGACTAGGTGTTTGGAGTAGAATTCTAAAGACATGTCCTGGTCAAAGATGACACCCAGATTCCTTAGTTTGGTCTTTACCGAGGAACTCAGGTCTCCAAGGTGATGTTTGATCCCTGGGATTGCACTCTCCGGGGCAATGATGAGGGTCTCAGTTTTGCTGGAATTCAGCTGGAGGCTGTTATCATTTAGCCACTGCTTCAGCTCTGACAAGCAGTTGATTAAGGAACTCAGTTTGTGGACCTCAGAGGAGTTAAAGGAGCAGTATATCTGGATGTCATCCGCGAATAGATGATAGGAGACATCACTATACTGTTGGATAATGTGGCCAAGTGGGAGGACATAGAGTAAGAATAGCACTGGTCCCAGGACAGAGCCTTGGGGCACACCACACAGTAGATCCGCTGAGTCAGATTGGAAGTTGTTTATTGACACAGTGAAGCTTCTGCCAAACGTCGTACCCAAATACAAGTTTCTGAAGGTAGGGGAAAGGAAATGAGGTGCACAACAACAGGAGACGAGCCGACTTGATCTGGTTTGATGTAGTGGAAATGCAGCAATAGAGGAATTAGTAAAGCATATTTAGTTTCACTTTCACTGCACGCCCCCCCCCCCCCCCCCCCGAACCGGGCCAGGTGTCATCTGTTATTATTATTTGTACATATTGTATGTGTTATATTGTCTGTGCAGATGGAAATATAAAAGACAGTTAATGTGAACACACCCATTTGTACTCTTTTATTCCCTCACCCAATGAGAATCAATAAGGAATCGGATCAATAAGCAAAATCGATAATGGAATCGTTAAATCCTTATCGATTCCCATCCCTAAGAGTGTGTATAATACTTTTTGTCGGTCGACTGTTCCATCTTGGGGTTTTCCGTACTCATGCTTCCATCCATCTTTTTGGGTTGGTTCTGCTGCCTGCCACTACTGGATCAACCAACCATTTGTTCATGCGCAACGCTAACTCTATTTGGACGAACTGCCCGAAATGCATTAGCAGAGACGCTCAGAGTCATTCTGCGCTACAGATGGGTTAATTGCGTTAAAATTTTTAATCTGATTAATCATGATGATGGATTAATCCACGTTAATTTTGACAACCTAATATGAACTTTTTTTTTTACATTAGTATCCCCAAAAATGACTTCATATGTATATTTACAATTTCTCAGGACTGATCAGAAGGTTTGGGTGTTTTCAGATATCCTCAACTAACCCTGATCTGTATTGATTTATCTCTGGAAAAATGTATTATGAAACTATTTTCAGCCACTGTATGCATTTGAGTTAAATGAGAACACAAATTCTAGCATCTATTGACATTTCTCCCACATTCCAAATAAATGATAGTCATTTAGAGCATTTATTTACAGAAGATGACAAGCAACGTTCAGAGTCATTCTGCACTCCAGACGGGTTAATTACGTTAAAAATTTTAATTAGATTAATCCTGATGATGGATTAATCTATGTTAACACCTTAATTTTGACAGCCCTAATATAAATAAATAAATTTATTTATTTATTTATTTTTGTGCCACTTATGGGCAAGGAACCAAATCTGTTAGCTACATCAACCTTGCTTTTCTATATAACAATAAAAAAATTGACAAATTTCACAAAAGTAATAAAGTTGTAGTCTTTTTATGTCCTCCAATAACACAGTAAGGGCGACATTTTTAATATCACAGTATTTCTATGAGTAGGTTAAAATAAAGTGTTAATACCAGTGATGTGATGTTCATGAACGAATCGAATCTTTTGAACGGCTTTTTGAAATGAATGATGGGAACCGAGTCTTTGTAAAGAACCGTAAATTTATTTATTTATTTTTTTTTTTGATTAATAACAGTGATTTATCACTGTTGTGTTTTGAGCAGTTTTTTCCGTATGTTTACACACATTTATTGTTCTTGTTTTGAGGGAAAATGCACTACAGTTGTTAAGGTATTTAAGTAATTGCAATGATAAATCACTTTTGTGTTTTGTGCATTTTTTCTGTATGTTTACACACATTTATTGTTCTTGTTTGGAGGAGAATAAAATGTTATTTCATTAAAAAAATGTTTTATTTTCTTCTTCATTTTTAGGCTACAGACTAGTTCACATAATGTACCGTGACGTTTTTTTTGTCAAATTCCAGCATTTGTCTAATGTCACCTCTCATGTCATGTATTTAGCCCACACATTTGAACTAACTATTCTTTTTTACAGTAAGATAATATTTACTGCCACGCCAATTAAACACCTTTAAAATGTAATGTCAATCATCACATGGAGCCTATTTAGTCATTAAAACATTGGTGTTTCAAAATAATGCAAAAAACATAAAAGAGCCAGTCTTTTGAACGGCTCTTTTCAGTGAACGGCTCCTGATCGAACAGCTCCCTTCAAAGAGCCAAAAGTCCCATCACTCGTTAATCCATCAATTGAAAACAGCATTAAATGTGATTTTTAAAAAACAAGTAAAAAGAAAATGCAGCGACAGATAAAATCCAGAGGCTCGGTGCACCAAGAGTTAGAAAAGCGAACTTTAAAAAATTTAAATTTTAAAGACAGTGTTTGCCACTGTTTATTCCAGAGCTCAGAGTTGAAGCAGACCTAAGGGACTCTGGGAGTTCGCTCCAGATATGTGCAGCATAAAAAAAAACTAAATACTGCTTCTCCATGGTAAGTTGTAGGAGGTGGATCAGCAGCAGATAGTTGAAGAGGTCTGGATGGTTCATATGAGGGCAGAACATCAAACTTGTATTTTTGGTCCTAAACGGATCACTGCTGTAGTATTTTAACAAAAATCTATTCTCTGACATAAGGAGCCAATGGGAAAAGCTGAGAAGTGGACTAATGTGATGGTCTTCCTGGTTTTGGTTGAGGACTCTGCATCTCTGATCAACTTCATAATCACCTGGAAACACACTGTAGTTGATGCATGGACATGTTTTTCCAAATCTTGCACTAAACAAACACCGGCGACCAAAAGCATCTACTGGCCTAAAATGTTTAATAACCTCTGAACCATTAATCCTATCAATTAGAGCTACAACCGATTAATCGACAAAGTGATCCAAAAAAATCATTCAACCACAGTTCTCCTGAATCAAAGCTTTGTTTCCTTCATTTCTCTGCTCTTAAACATTGGTTCCACTGTTGTGTTTCACACGGACGCTTAATGTGACGCACAAAGAAGCTTCAATTCAGGAAAACTGCAATAGAATATCCCCCTTCAATCAATTTGAGTCGATTAATCGAATCGGGACTTTTTGCATTGACTTCAAGCACCTAGTTGATTAATCGGTTGCAGCTCTACTATCAATACATGTAAATAATTGGTGTAAAATGCAGTTTGTTGTCTTTTCATGATCATCAGATATGACCCATTTGGACGTTCAGAGGCTTTGTAGTTACTGTGGAAACACTGTCATCTTCTACAACATTGATTTACCAGTAAAACCCATGAAGTTTAATTAGAGGTGGGTGATTTGGCAAAATGATCATATCACAATTTTTGGAAAATAAAATCATGATCTCGATTTTATTGCGATTCTTTACGTTAACCTTTGTGGCTAATTTGCGAGTTTCTGAGCAGTGCAACCAAACAATACGGGAGGGGGAAAAAATAGAAAATCCTGGACTCACTGGCTATTAGTACAAAGGAGAGCTGGAGAAGTATTTACGAATTTCAGCAGTCTTTGGAACCCCTTGTTTTCGACTGTTTTGAAAGGAATCCTATCTTTTCCAGGTAAAAAGTCACTGCTTCCTTTACCTCTTTCCACCGTTTCCTACTCTTCTCATAAAGAGTGTGTTTACTAAATGCTTGCGTTAAAGTTGTTTGCTTTTGTTTAATGCTACCTGTTGCTTCTAGCTGCGATGTGGCTGGTCTTCTTTTTTTTTTTTTTATTATCTTTTTTTTAGAACGGCAAATGTCCATCACATATGCCAATCAAAGCCCTAATCATTCAAGAAAACGCGATAGGATGGATATAGAAAGTTTCGATGATTATATCCATATTGCCCTTCCATTGTGGTTGGTCTTCTAGCAGTTTGAGAAGCTGTCTCTTCAGGTGATTGGACAGGTTCGTAGTGTTGCCATCCGATGTGCAAACCGTGCAAATTACTGTTGTTTTGTCTTGTCGTTTGGGAAAAGCCAAACCAATTCCATACGATGGAAGTGGTGTTCTTTTCAGGAAACAACTCATCCGTTTTACTGTCAGCCATGACTCACGCGACATAATGTGAAATCCACGTGACATGGACTTGAACCAATGTAATGCGGAACTACATCCAGAGCTGTTGAATAATTTCTGGCTCTGACTACATCATATTATAGACGATTCCTTAGCTCTCTGGTTTGTTGGATCGTCGATACATTCTAACCCAGTGGTTTCCAACGTTTTTTGGCTTGTGACCCCATTTTAACATCATAAATTTCTGGCAACCCCAGACATTCAAAACGGAGACTTGTTTTTTTGCTAAAATTAATTTGTTTTTGATCATGTAATAGTTTGTTAGACTACGTTGCAAGTAAACATTAATTTTAGACACATTTAGTCTATATAATGTATATTATTATGGACGGAGGCAGAAAAGCCAGGTGTAGATTACTGCACAAAGGGAGAATTTTCTTTTCCTTGATCAGGATATGTACAGTCAGTCCAGCTTGGATTTCCAAGGCTGACAATTAATACTGAACAAACAAGAACTCAAACTATGAATTATGAAAGAGCTGCAGCATCTGAAACTGACCACAATGAATATTTGACAGATAAACAGAACCACAGTGCTTCAGTTTCAGAGTTCGTCTGTTATGTATTGTGATCGTCTATCAACTCACCATATATTTTTTATTAGTAAGTTTTTTTTTATTATGATTATTTTTATCAATTACAAGAAATTTCAGGCGACCCTATCTGAATTTCAGGTGACCCCAAGCTTGAAAAACACTTCACGATCTAATGTCGTCATGTCACACACACCCCTAAGTTTAATAAATGACAGTGAATTGTAATTCTTGCTTTTATGTTCAGTTAATGATACATTTTAGTGAGAGTCACTTTTGTTTCAGTTTTCTGTTTGGATCCAATAAACTTCAAATTCTTCTAAACATCTACATGGGGAGTGTGAATGTGGTGATTCTTGATTATGTTTGAATCGGTCGTACCTATTTATATATGTAAAACAAGCATGAAAGGGACTTAAATATGTAACTTAACCCTTTCATGCATGAATTATGAGAACCTTAGTCAAGATTTTTTTTTCCCCCTGAGTATTTTTACTCCTCTTCAGGCATGAAAAAAACAATGCGATTGAAATTTTTTTAATGAACCTATTAAAATTTGTGGAGGCCACGCGTTCACAGTGCATGTGCCCGTCACCTGGGCACCTTGTCTCCGTGGTGCAGTGAAGACACTGGCCCAGCTCTGCACAGACCACACCCTTAAATACAGGGTCTACTGATGGAACAGGAGCCGCGGCAGGTGGATGATGCATCTGATTACTGAGGGAGGGGTCCGCGGACACACCGAAGCGGACTGGCCCTCCACCTCTGCTTCCTCCACATGCATCAGGTGAGAGGAGAGAGGAGGAGCCTCAGAGCTCAGGCAGAGGGAAGTGGGCGGGGCTTTGGAGGGAGGCGGGTTGTTCATGGTCAAACTTTTACAAAGTGCTGTGAGAAATGCCACATCGGTAGGAATAGCTTTAATGTCCCATCAGAGGGCGAACTCAAATTGATTGCCATTCCAACATTTATTTCAATATAAAGTAGCTCCTTGTTTTGGATCCCTTATGGTCCAACTAAAGCAAAAATTAATTTAAAAATAAAAATGTGGGTCATTTAGCAACACTAATCTGTCAGATTGTCTCTAAAATGTCCCGTCAGAGAGATTTCGAATAGCGTGTTTTGACCTTACTGCAGACCAGGTTTATCAAGAACAACAAAGTTACAGTAACGGTATGAATTGCAATGTATGGGATGATGCAAAAGCGTCCACTGTGCTGGCTGACATGCAAATAAAACAACAAAACCCATGAATTTACAAGAGAACAGCTGGAGAATAGCTGTCCACTGGAGTGACCGGTATGCGTGAAAGGGTTAAAGACAAACTGACAAAATAAAAACAAATTTGCTCCACAGTCTTTCCAGTTTCCTCGGTGAATATCTCAGGTAAAGGCTGATTTCAGTGGCTTCGGAGTCTTTTCTAACTCTACTCTTGGACTTCCTGGGCTTTAGTTTCACTTTGTCCTTCAGTGAATGAACAGTGAACATGCATCATTCCGTCACAGTGTGAGTCCCTACACTCTCCTCGCATACGGGTCACGGTAACATTTTAACTTTGTGTTTGTTATAGTGGAACTCTATTAGAACTACAGGGGTCTTGAAGGTGTGCTTTTCACTACATGTGGCTTTGTGACACTAACACTGATTGATGAGCTGTTGTTTTTGTACATTCTTCAAGCCAGGGGTGTCAGACTTATTTTCGTTCAGGGGCCATATTCAGCTAAATTTGATCTGCAGTGGGCCGAACCAATAAAATAATGGCCTAACTGATAAATAATGACAACTCCAAATGTTTGTCTTTGTTTTAGCGTAAAAAAACCCATTAAATTATGAAAAAAATTACTTTTATAAACTATCCAAAAAAAAAACCCTGAAAAAAATGAAATTTAAAAAATGAAAAAACGTAAGAAAATTTAGTGCAATTTTAACAATATTATTCCTCCACTTCTCATTTCTACATGTGCATTATGGATCAGATCTACAAAGACACAAAACACTGAGGAACAGGCAGAAAAATTGTGCTGAATTTTCTTTAGACATTTCAGGTTGTTCATATTTGTTCAGGTTCTTCACATTTTAGTGTTACTGGATAGTTTGTAAATGTAAATATTCTCATAATTTAATTTTTTTTTTTTAAATTTTATAATTTTTTGCACTAAAACGAAGAAAAAAAAAATTAAGTTGTTAATTCTAGATTTTTTTTTTTTTTTTTTTGGCTTAATTCAAGATTTTTTGCTAAATTTGAGGATTTTTTTGGCTTTATTGAAGATGTTTTTTACTTACACTACCAGTCAAAAGTTTGGACTCACCTGGTTTGTCTTTATTTTCATGACTATTTACTTTGTAGATTCTCACTGAAGGCATCAAAACTATGAATGAACACACATGGAATTATATAATTTAAAAAAAGTGTGACGTAACTCAAAATATGTTTTATATTTTAGATTCTTAAAAATAACCACATTTTGCTTTTATTACTGCTTTGCACATTCTTTGTATCTTCTCAATGAGCTTCATCCTGAACTGTTTTCCAACAGTCTTGAAAGAGTTTCCAGTGATGCTGAGCACTTGTTGGCTATCTGCCGTCCATCTCATGTCATTTAAATGAGAAGGTGAGTCCAAACTTTGAATAATAATAATAATAATAATAATAATAATTTATTTGTAAAGCGCTTTCAATCAAAGTGCTGTACAGATATAAAATCAATCACAATAAAACATAAAACTAAAAACATTAACACAGTAAAAACAAATCAAGACATATAACACAGAGTAAACAAGTGGGTCTTGAGCTTTGCTTTAAAAACATCCACAGAGCATGCCTGCCTTATGTCCAGAGGAAGACTGTTCCAAAGTGTTGGCGCACGGAAAGAAAAGGCTCGCTCACCAACAGTCTTTTTCCTGACTTTAGGCACAGTCAGGAGGCCAGATCCTTGTGAGCGAAGGGCACAAGAAGGTGCAAACAGTCTAACCAGCTCTGATAAATATGAAGGTGCCACTCCGTTCAAAATTTTATCAGTCAATAAAAGCACCTTAAAATCAGCTCAAACCTGACATGGAAGCCAGTGAAGAGACAACAACACTGGGATAATATGATCATATTTCCCAGCTCCAGTCAGAACCCGAGCTGCAGCATTTTGCACCATCTGCAGGGCTCGGAAACTTTTTTTGGGTAATCCTGAGAGAAGAGCATTACAATAGTCCAAACGAGATGTTGTAGAAGCATGAATGAGGACTTCAGCATCTTTGTCACTCAGGATTGGCCTGATCTTTTGACTGATAGTGTAATTGAAGATTTTTTTTTTTTTTTGCTTAATTCAAGATTTTTTTCCTTATTTCAAGCTAATTTTTTTTGTTTTTGTTCTTGTTTTTTTTTTTTCTTAATTCAGTTCAAGACTGTGGAATTTTTGCACTTGACAATAACATCCCAGGGGCCAAACTGGACCCTTTGGCGGGCTGCATTTGGCCCCGGGCCGCATGTATGACACCCCCGCTTTAAGCTAATATTAAAAATTTTGAATGAATGACATTTTCCTCTTAGTCTGAACTTCTTATCCACATGCAAACATTATTTTAAGTCACTAAAAGGATTCTCTAAAACTATTCTGTCTTCACTAGTGTTTGTAAACTAGCTGTACAGATAGCTAACAGTTCTTCGAAGACAAAAACCCAGGAAGCTTCTGGCTGTTTTGGATATTTACTTGATGACTGTAAAACTGTACACACAAAAACAAAGTGCATGTCACAATCACATATTTTTTATGAGCAAAAAACATGTGTAGAACATTAAAACACAATCTAAGTGTTTTGTATATGTACTTCATACACAACATTCACTTACAGTGAGCTACAGTTCCAAAATACAAAAAAAAAACAAAAACAGCAGTAATAAGTAATATGTATAAGTAATATGTATGCTAACGCTATTAACGTCTTTCATTAATGCACAAAAATAAAGGTATTAAACAAAACAAAGAGCCTCAACCGTCTAAGTACAGTGTTTTAACATCTTAATATGTCACAATACTTACAGACAGATGTGTTTGTAGGGCCAAAAAAGCAGGTAGCTGGTCTGTAACTGTAACCCAACTGACAAGACTTCTGTAGCAGTCTAGTAACTACAGTAACTCTGAACAGATAAAACGCACAAACCCAAACTGAATTATCTGTGTCCACCAGGGGGCAGCACAAAAACACTTCTATTCATAGTAACACTGTCCCCCAGCAGTGGACAGTCATTTTCAGGCGGTCTGACTCTGTTCACCCAGTCGATGGCTCTGGTTGGAGGTCATGGCAGAGCCGTCCAGGGTCCGCAGCCTCATCCATCCCATCCCCTCTGCAGCTCTTTTAGGCAACTTCTACTCTCCATGTTCCATCCCCAAACATCTCCAGACCTTCCTCCTATTAGCATTAACCATACACTGTAAAAATAAAATCCTTAAAAAAACAGTAATATTCCGGCAGCAGGGGTTGTGTTGAGCCGCATTAGGTAATAAATTCCCATTATGTAATAAAAGTTCAAAATGTAATAAGAATGTCACGTCATCTTGTAATAAAGCTGCATTATGTAATAAACTGACGTATTTTGTAATAAACTACGTCAACGCATCATGTAGTAAATTTTTTTGCATTATGTAGTAAGTTATTACAATTTGAGAAATTTATTACAAAATGCACTTGACACATTTTTATTTTCAGGAAAATGTAATAACATGGTTCATTACTTAATAACGACACTCAAGTAGATTTTTTCCCCCTCTTTAATTAAAGTAGTCCTGTAGATTAGTAGTTGTAGTAGTGGTAATGATAGCCTACCTGTTACCATTACATTCACAGTTAGTCCACACACTCCAACATGCACACACAAAGTAGAAAATGCTGATGTTGAACAAGAAATGGATTTATTTCTAAACAGAACCTTTTTAAGGCAAATTGAAATATTTTGATCAATATAAGGTGTCTATGCTAGTTGAAAAAAAAAAAACAACTCAGGAAAGTGTCTTTAACAATGTAAACAACATTTCTGGATATAAAAAAAGAGCTAAACCATCACACACCTTTAGTGGCTAACGTGTAACTAAAATGTATTTTGTCGATAAACACACACTAATCAGTGCCAAACACGTGTCTAAATGACTAAACGTGTCAAGTGCATTTTTGTAATAAATTTCTTAAATTGTAATAACTTACTACATAATGTGAAAAAATTTACTACATAATGCATTGAGGTAGTTTATCACAAAATGTGTCAGTTTATTACATAATGTAGCTTTATTACAAGATGATGTGACATTCTTATTACATTTTGAACTTTTATTACATAATGGGAATTTATTACATAATGTGGCTCAACAGGGTGCCAAAAAAATACTGTTAAATAATGGAAAATAACCATCTCATAAAAATACAGTAATTTTCCATAATTAAAATACAGTTTTTTGCCCTAACTTTACATGAGACTTTGCTTTTTTTTTTACTTTTTAATGTTTAATAAAGAATATTTACATGTATTAAAACAATCAAATTACCTATACATACATACATACATATATATATATATATATATATATATATATATATATATATATATATATATATATATATATATATATATATATATGTGTGTGTGTGTGTGTGTGTGTGTGTGTGTGTGTGTATATATATATATATATATATATATATATAAAGAATTTTCAATGAGACTAAGTTGTAGAATCCACTGATAAAAACTGTATTTGGACAGTTTATCAGTGCTTATACATGTTATACATTCACAAAAATACATTCAGTCAACATTTTTGTTGTGAAACCTCCCGTAATTACACAAGATATTTGTCAATTAACAAACAAGTCTTGTTAAACTTACAGAACAAATACTTCTTTTATGGTTAATTGTCAGTAATTTTATCTCGTTTTATTATAATTTTTTTACAGTATTAAACTTTAGCTTGATAGTTTAATCTCATAAAGAGAAAGAAAAATTTGTGAAATTACGATAAATTTGCAAATGTATTTTAACTGTATTTTTCTTTGAAAAAAGAAAAAAAATTCTTTCAAAAAATGGAAATTTTATGGTTATTCACAGTTACATTTTTTTCATGTTATTTTACATTTGACATGTAAAATCAGTCTATTTTGGTAATTTAATTGATCTTTTCCTGTATCTTAAAAATACAGGAAAAATCTGTGAAATAAACAGTGAGAATTCTGTTAAATTACAGATTTTTTTTTTTTTTACAGTGTAGCCAAGAAAATCACTGTATTCAGACGGAACAAAATCATCGATACATCAGTAACATCACTGAACCTTGTGATGTTCAGACAAAAGCAGAAACACTTTCTCAATGTCATGTCCTTCCATAAAACCTTGGTTCCTTTAATCCATCCAGAGCTGATTTCTCTTCATTTCATCACAACCAACCATATTTTTTTATGACCCCAATATGACAATTTAATCCACAATGTACAATAAAGGGACTCAGTAGTGCAGTGGTTAGCACTGTCGCCTCACAACGAGAAGGTTCTGAGTTTGATTCCAACACCAAGAACTTGTCTGTAGTTGCTTTTCCATTGGACATCTGCACAAAACTTTACTGATATTTACTAAATGTCGAAAAAAACAGAAGTGCGTAATGTCGGTTTTTCCATTGAATCACAAATGCGATGATTTGTTTATTTATTATCGCGAGATGACACGAGAAGTCATTCCATAAACACGGCGACGAACGTAAACATGGTGTTGATTTACAGATATATTCTTATATATATATATATATATATATATATATATATATATATATATATATATATATATATATATATAATATATTACCCCTCTATCTCGTACTAAATTAAAAAACGATTGGGTTTCCTGGTGTGTCCACACATACCGTGACAGGTTTCTTCTTCTTCTTCACTTGTTGTAATGTACTTCAACATCCGTTTTTGTAATTCTCTAGTTGCGAAAAAAGGTCTTTCCTTTGCAGTTTTGCGTGATATACCATTTGCGCTACACCCAAAAAATCCCCTCTTGCCAGTGCAAAAACTTTTAATCAAAAAATGAGACTTTGGTGAAATTGTCATTTTTCCATTAGATAAATTTTTATGCACAAGCTATATTTGCGCAATTTGAGGGTCAATGGAAAAACGTGTGAAGGTGTGAACTACAACTCAGTAAATTAAATATAGGAAGATACCTGATGTTTACTGACAAAAAGAAAACATGCATAAGATGGTGATATAATAAATCATGATAAATGTAGGGGAAAATGTCACAAAAGTAGCTCTATTTGAGTTTGTATTTAGTTTTTGTATAAGTTCTTTCTGAGACACTGCTGTTTGTTTTTACTTATCGGCGTCAGTGACTGAATGGTGTGCATTTTCCGGTGGGTGAAGACCTTCTACAATAAACCTCCACTATGCAACACCACTGAGGCTGCTCACTACAGGCGTCACAACCGGTGGATATTGCACTGCTTTGTTTAACACCGAACAGATTGCTCTTTTTTTTTTTGTTCACCACCTGCACTTCATAAATAAATAAAACTGCTAACAAGCTTCCTGGTTGCTTGTTATAACGTACGTCAACATTCGTTTTTTTAATTCGTCTGTCTCTAGTTGCGAAAAAAGGTCTTTCCATTGCAGTTTTGCGTGATATACCATTTGTGCTACACCTGAAAACCCCCTTCTTGCCAGTGCAAAAACTTTTAATTGAAAAATGAGACTTTTGGCGAAATTGTCATTTTTCCATTAGGTAAATTTTTATGCAGAAGTTGTGTTTGCACAATTTGAGGGTCAATGGAAAAGCGGCTAGTGTGGAATTTCCATGTTCTCCCCGTGCTTTCATGGGTTCTCTCCAGGTACTCCCCCCCCCCATCCAAAGACATGCAGCAGTAGGTTAAAGACTGATCTCAGTAAATGGTGTTATATGTCATGCCAGGTCTTATGGCATTTGGCGTGCTATACCTATGCATTTTCGACCTTTCACATATTATTAAATGCCATTTGATCGCATGTCAATTTACACCAAGAGCTCCGGTTCACATAACCCTGACCTCTAACCCCTAAACCTCAGTGTCTGGTATTTGATGCATCGATTCCAGTTCACTGACTGCGGAAAGTCCAAAGTCCTCTTTTCAGATGACAAATTTTGTATGTCCTTTGGAAAAAAAGGTCCCAGAGTCTGGAGGAAGAGTGGAGAAGCACCGAATCCACCTTGCAATGTGAAGTTTCCACAGTCTGTGATGATTTGTTCAGTCATGGCATCTGCTGGTGTCGGTCCACTGTGTTTTCTGAAGTCCACAGTCATCACACCCATCTACCAGGACATTTCAGAACATTTCATACTTCCTTCTGCTGAGAAGCTTCATGGAGATGCTGAATTCATTTTCCAGCAGGACTTGGCACCTGCCCAGACTGTCAAAGGTACCAAAAGCCGGTTCAGTGACCATGGTGTTACTGTGCTTGATGGACCAGCAAACTGGCCTGACCAGAGAATCTATAGAGTATTGTCAAGACGAAGATGAGACACACCAGACTAGGGCTGCACGATACTGGAAAAAACTGACATTGCAATTTTTTTAACCCTGATATAAATATATATATATATAGCAATATGAAAAAATCCTCAGGAGGATGTCATAGCTGTGTGGTGCCGTACCATCATCATATATATTGCATATCATAAAACATTATTCATAATCATATAATACAGGGGTGTCAAACATGTGGCCCAGGGGCCAAAACCGGCCCACCAATGGGTCCAGTCCGGCCCGCGGGATGAATTAGTGAAACACAAAAATTACACTGAAGATATTAACAATCAAGAATGTCAAAATAATTTTAGGTCAGTTCCATCTGAAGTGGGTCAGACCAGTAAAATACTATCATAATAAACTATAAATAATGAAAACCACATTTTTTTCTCTTTGTTTTAGTGTAAAAAAAGTAAAATTAAACAAAAATGTTAACATTTACAAACTAGCCTTTTACAAAAAATGTGAATAAGCTGAACAAATATGAACAATCTGAAATGTCTTAAGAGAATTAAAAGTAACTGTACCAATATTCTGTCTGTTATTAAATGTTTTATGTATTTGTAGATCCACTGTGATCTGTATGTTGTAATGAACATGTGAAAATGAGAAGCTGAGGCCAAATAATGGCATAAATTGTTAAAATTGCACTTTTTTTCTTAATAAATTTCATTTTGGTCATGGCTGTTCATGTTTTTCCACATTTTTTTAAAGGATGTAAAAATTTTGATGATATAATTTTACTTTTTCACTCTAAAACATAGAAATTAGACTTACAAATTTTGGAATTGATATTATTTTTGTATTATTGTGTTATTATTTTAATTATCCGGTCCACTGCAGGTCATATTGGGTTGTATGTGGCCCCTGAACTAACATGAGTTTAACACCCCTGGTATAATATAATACACATTATATATATCATTGTTTTTGCATTCTTGTGTCTACAGTGATATTTAGTAAAGGTTGTGTGAACAGTTTTTTTTTTTTTTCCACGGGGGGGGGGGGTAAATGCATCCATATCTGTGTGGGAAGGGTGTTTCCACTACTGTTCTGCAGACCCTTGTTTGTCTGTCATGACTATATTGTGCAACAGAACCATCATACATCTGACAAAATGCCTTTAATAAACTCTGCAACACAAACAAAAGACATTTGTGGAGGCCTAATCCTAAACTGACAGATCTCAGCGTTTGGTCCAAATCTCGTAAATGCCAGTGTGAGTTCCACAGGAAGTCAGCGCCGGTGAATCATCTGAAATATCCCACTGAATACATGCATTTTTAAAGGCTTTTCACAAAAAGGTGGACACACAATAGCTCATTTTGAGGCAGGAGTCTGTGGGCACATGGGTGTCAGGCAGACAAATGTGGTGCACACTGTTTTCCTCCTCCTTCTTTTGTCAGTGGTATCGCTGATGTTGGACAATGTGCTTCATCTTTTCCAACTTAAAGACGACACTGTCATGTATCTGTATATTTCAACCGACACTTTTAATCGCCGTCTAATTTTAGACAAGCCCACACACCTCTATATGCTCTGACCCTGTTATGTTTACAGCGTGTTACCGTGGAAACAGATGCATAAAATATCCTCCAATTTGACTAAAGGGTGAACTGATTAGGTTTTAGTGGTCAGAGGTCAACACTGCTACTTTAGTTTGGTTGAATTATTGTTGCTGATTATAATGTGAACAGTGGTGGATGCAAAACTTACAATATTAGTTCTTTTAACCCTTTATGGGGCGCTCATAGAAATACTCTGAAACTCAGAATTTCCACCATAGTGTGTTATCGGAGGACATAAGAATCTATTACCTTTGTGAAATTTTTCTAAATTTTCTGTTGTAGAAAATAAAAACAGCCGCCGGTGACACAAACCATCTACTGATCTAAACTGTGTAATACCTGTTGATCCTCTAATTCTGTTAATACATGTAAATAATTGGTGTAAAATACAGTTTGTCGTCTTTTCATGGTCATCAGATATGACCCATTTGGACGTTCCGAGGCTCCGTAGTTACCGTGGAAACACCATCATCATCTACAACATTGATTCACCAGTAAAACCCATAAATAACAGTGGGTGGGCACACTTGTTTTTATATTCAGTTAGCAACAACTTTGCTGCAAAAGTCACTTTTTCTTCATCTTTCTCAGTTTTGATATCATTAACTTTGAATTTACTCTGAGTTTTCATGAATATCTACATGATCTGTGAATTAAATATAGGAAAATACAGGATTTACATAAAAAAAAGTAAAATACGAGGATAATTAAAAAACAAATGGTGATAAGTCAGTTAAGAAAGGTAGAAATAGAGAAAAGTTTATTTGGGAACTGTCAGAAGTAGCACTGGGTCTTTATGGGTTAAGGTCAATGAAGTTACCATATTTGGTTCCTTGCCTATAAGTGACAAAAGAATATCCAAGAAGTTTAAATAAAAACAAGTGGTTCCAGGCACAACAAACCCAACTCCTCACACATATTTCGCCCATTATAAGTAAATGGGAAGATTTAAAAAAAAAAAAAAATCTGAACTTTGACCTACTTTTCCCAAAATGTAATCAGATCTATTTTGGGTCACTGGCAATCTATAAACCCAATTTGATATGAATTCAACCAATAGTTTTGCTGCTAAAGTGTTAACAAACAAGCAAACAAACAAACAAACAAACAAACAAAAAAAAAAAACCCCAAAACAACACCTTTTGCCTCCCTTTCAGTCAGTTATAGATATCTTTGCTGAAAAAGTCACTTTTTCACCCGTTTTCTCTGTTTCTTATGTAATATTCCTCAACTTTAATTTGAGGTTTTATGAACATCTACATGATCCATGAATTAAATAAGGAAAATATATGATTTACACAGAAAAAACACAAAATAAAGAAGATAATATTGCAAAAAAAAAAAAAATGTGATGAATCACTTAAAAAGATTAAATACAGAGAAAATTTGGGAAGTGACAGAAAAGTAGTGCTGTGTGTTTCTGGGTTAAGGTGGAATGGAAGCCGGACCTTTGTTGCTTTGAGGCGACGCTGTGATTCACTCGAGGTAAAAACAGTCAGAACGTCCAAGTGAACATGAAAAATACACTTCATATCTTCTATGAAGTTCCTTCAAAGTCCTCTCTACATGTTCTATACCAGTCTCCGCAGACATGAAAGAGTGATACTCGACTGATGACCAGTCACCAAGAACCGAGAGGCAGTAATTCTAGTTTCTTCTTCAATAATACGCTTGTCATGTGTATGTTGGTTCTGTCTTTAATCCTCTTTCTCCCATGGCGGCTTGAAAGCAAACAACACATATCCTGTGAATGGACGCTCAGCGCTGCAGGTTCATGTACTTCATTAGAGGTTCAGTTTTGCACGTCCGGCTTAATTTAACTGGGCCACAAAGCCTTGGGACAATTCTTCTGACATTTGGAGAATGCCAGGCCGGCGTCGGAGGCTCATGTGTGAAGTGGAAGGGGCAGGATTCAGCGAGTGGAAGGCCCAGGCTTGTAAATGATGGTTTAAGCGTAATGAGATACAGGATGCAGACAGACCTGGGGAGCACCCCGCTGGAGCCGTGGGAGTGATGGGGGGGGGGGCACACAAGGTAAAGCACTGCCGGGGGGTTCACACCTCCTCCTCCATACGTGACAGCAGCAGTCAGTCACACTGAGCTGCCTGTTGGTTTAAAACGGCAAGGCTGCAAATCAAATATATGCACAATATGTGCAATATGTGCACTGTACAAAAAAAAAATCTGTAATTTAACAGAATTTTCACTGTTTAGTTTACAGATTTTTCCTGTATTTTTAAAATACAGGAAAATATCAATGAAATGACAAAAATAGACTGTGATTTTACATGTCAAATGTAAAATAACACAAAAAAAACTGTAACTATGAATAAGCTTAAAATTTCCATTTTTTTAAAAGAAATGTTCTCTTTTTTCACAGAGAAATACAGTTAAAATACATTTGCAAATGTATCATAATTTCACAAATATTTTCTATTTATGAGATTGAACTGTTAATTTAAAGTTCAATACCGTAAAAAACAAACAAACAATAAAACGAAATAAAATTACTGGCAACTAACTGTCAAAGAAGTATTTGTTCTGTAACTTTAACAAGACTTGTTTGTTAATTGACAAATATCTTGTGTAATTACAGGAGGTTTCACAACAAAAATGTTGAATAAATGTATTTTTGTGAATGTATAACATGTATAAGCACTGATAAACTGTCCAAATACAGTTTTTATCAGTGGATTGTACAACTTAGTTTCATTGAAAATTATATATATATATATATATATATATATATAGACACATATGTGTGTGTGTATGTGTGTGTGTAATTTGATTGTTTTAATACATGTAAATATTCTTTATTAAACATTAAAAAGTAAAAAAAAAAAAAAAAAAAAAGGCAAAATCTCATGTAAAGTTAGGGCAAAAAACTGTATTTTAATTATGGAAAATTACCATATTTTTATGAGATGGTTATTTTCTGTTATTTTACAGTATTTTTTTGGCACCCCAGCTGCCAGAATAATACCTTTTTTTTTTTTTTTTTTTACAGTGTACCATATGTACACTGAACTAGACCATATATGGAAAAGCTCCCATGACCACGGATTATGTACACACCGAAAAAAATAAAATATATACACACATAGGCAAAAGTATTCAGAATTCAGGTGTTTCTCTTGGAATATATAGTTTTATATTGGGATAAATATCATTATATTGGTTAGTTTGGTTTAAATTGTTATCTTTGCTTCCTAAATGCCTCAGAAATAGATTTTACTTCATTTCTCTCAACATTGTTTTTTTTTTTTTTCTTTTTCTACAACTATTATTTTAAAATGTTCTGCCTCTAAATTTCTAAAATAAATAATTTGTGCTCCAATTGTGAATAATAATTTTCTACCACAACGAATCATCTACTTTCTTCACATCTCACTGAGGAAGAAAAATGTCCCATTAAACTTTAAGGAAATACTGATGTTTATAAACTATGTGGACCAAAGTATTGGGAGACGTTGAATTCAGGTGTTTCTTTTCTAACAGGGGTCTGGGATACAAAACAATAATAACAAATGTCATAATATAGTTTTATATTGTGATAAATATTATTGCGTTGGTTAGTTTGGTTTAAATTGTTATCTTCGCTTCCAAAATGCCTCAGAGATGGTTTTACTTAATTTCTCTTTTTCATTGTTTTTTTTTTTTTTTCTACAACTATGATTTTAAATGTTCTACCTCCAAATTCCTAAAATAAGTAGATAAATAGTTCATGCTCTGACTGTAAATAATAATTTTCTGCCACAACTAACCATCTACTTTCTTCACATCTCACTGAGGAAGAAAAATCTCCCATTAAAATTAAAAAGAAAATATTTATGTATGCACAAAAGTATTGGGACATGTTGAATTAAGGTATTTTTTTCTGACAATATAAAGTTTTATACATTGTGAGTAATATCATTGTATTAATTAGCTGTTGTTGTTTTTTTGTTTGTTTGTTTGTTTTTCTATTTATTACTGTCTTTGCTTCCAAAATGCCTCAAAGATAGTTTTTGCTCTTTCTTTCTTTCTTTCTTTCTTTATTTCATCCATGACTATGATTTTAAATGTTCTACCTCTAAATTTCTATAATATTTTTCAGGCTCTGACTGTAAATAATTCATTTCTACCACAACTAACCATCTACTTTCTTCACATCTAACTGAGAAAGAAAAATCTTCCATTAAAGTTTAAGGAAATATTGATGTTTATAAACTATATGGACAAAAGTATTGGGACACGCCATGTCTACAGCTGTTAGATGTCCCGTTCATGATGATTTAACATAAAAACATAAAAGTGTCCCAATACTTTTGTCCATATAGTGTATTAAATACTAATGTTTGATTATCTGACTATATATTTCATTCTTATGTGTTTAATGGGACACATTTTGCTCTTTATTATTCAGTGTAAAGTGATTCTTGGAGCTGAGCAGCCTGGTGATAATCATTGTATTTACTATATTTACTATTCTAGCTGAGGAGCTTGTGCAAGTGTGAAATTGTTTTGAATAATAAAAACAAAGCTGAATCACTGGTGCATTGCTTCTTAATGACTGTTGTTAGAACAACAGGCAGAACACACTAAAATAATAGGTATAAGATGTTATGTCAGTCCTTATATCCAAAAAAAGAGGTGATGACGTGCACATCCAGTTCCTGAAATGTGTGAAGGATCAAAAAAAAAAAAGGATGAAAGAATTAAATAAGGTCCGCACAACCTGTGAGTGACAAAAATATTTATTCACCACAGTAGTGATGTTTATGGCCACAGCCCTTCATCCGACATGGGACAGGCCATGACACAGCTGTTTATATAGAGCAGGGGTGGCAAACTCATTTTAGTTCAGGGGCCACACACAGTCTCACATGAAATAAAGTGGGCCAGACCAGTAAAATAATATAAATAATAGGATAAAAAACGGATAAATAATATCAACTCCAAAGTTTTCTCTATGTTTTTGAGTGAAAAAAGTAACAGTCCGTAATTAAAATGTTTACATCTACGAACCGTACTTGAACGTAACATGAACAAATATGAACAACCTGAAAATTCTTAACAAAAAAAAGTGCAATTTTAACAATATTACACCTCAGTTTATCATTAATACATGTGCATCACAACTTACAGATCACAGTGGATCTACAAATACACAAAACATTTGATAATAGGCAGAATATTGTTCAAATACTACATACTTCTCCTAAGACATTTCAGGTTGTTCATATATTTTGTGAAAAGCCACTCTGTAAATGTAAACATTTTGTGTAATTTTACTTTTTTGACACTAAAACATAAAGAAAAATTAGCTTTTTTTTTCATTATTTATAGGTCATTATGATAGTATTTTACTGGTCTGACCCACTTTAGACTGAATGTCCTTGATTGTTCATATCTTCAGTGTAATTTTTATATTTCACAAATTCATCCCAGGGGCCGGATTGGACAGTTTTGGCCCCTGGGCCGCATGTTTGACACCTGTGATATGGAGTATTAACTGTGATATCACATAACAAGTGATGCAAATTATTTAATATTAGCAATAACTTTTAACCCTATAATGCCAAACGTGTCATATTTGATACATGAGTTTTGAAGCCCTCTATATGATCAGTGTGATATTTTTTTCTTGAAAACCCTGATGTGGGCCCCTTTTTTGTCTTATTTTGTTTTGCTTTGTTTCATTTTGTTTCACTTTGTCTGTGTAAATCTGTTGGTATGAATCTATCTGATGTGATACTTCAGTTTGTTGTCTTTTGAGTATGTACAATCTAAGTCTTATGACTATGCTGACTGTCTATGTCTCCAATAAATAAGTTAAATAAAAAAAAAAAAAGAAAAGAAAACCCTGATGTACAATTAGATACATGCAATACACAGATAATCCACCAGGGGGGAGGAATTCATTCACCAGAGGCCTTTCCAGTGACACTACAACACTATCACTAATGAGGAAGGAGGCAGAACTTTGGCAATTTTGAAAAGGAATTACCAATTTGTTCGACATGTTTGTATTATATTATGTTTTTGTTTGTTCAAAAATAATAATATTTGAGCATTGAGACCTGATGTATCAAATTTGATACAAAATTGAAACTCATACATGGAAATTGATATTTGAAAAAAAAATCTTTTTGGTCGTTCAGACGGACCAATAAAGGCTCCAGTTTCAAAGAACTGGAATTTCCTATCAGTAATTTAATGGTTCAGACTTTACAGGGTTAATTTAAAGAAATCTTGAATGCTATTTGGCACGATATCATTTTTGACTTTATAAATCATCTCTAATATTTTAATATATACAATATCCTGCAATTTTAAGGTTTTGAGTTGAATAAATAGATTATTACTTGGTTTAAAATATCCTACTTTAATCATTATTCTTATCACTCTTTTTTGTAATTTTACTAATGTATTTATGCTCGTTTTTCCTGCCTTCCCCATATTTCTGCATGAAAAAGTAGTCTCAAAAAGTCTTAAACTGAACTTTTAGAATCCTGTAAGAACCCTGAATAGTGTGGACTGGGTCAGAGCATCTCCACAGCTGCAGGTCTTGGTGGATGTTCCTGGTCTGCAGTGGTCAGTACAGGTCAAAAATGGACTAAGGAAGGACGTCCCAGTCTCAGGATAACTGAGTATCTATGTAACAAACAGGATAAATGAGTCTCATCCCTCCCATCTCACAAGTTCCGGGACTTCACTGATCTGCCGCATGGAAATTGACATTTGAAAAAAAATCTTTTTGGTTGTTCAGAAGGACCAACAAAGGCTTCAGTTTCAAAGAAATGCATTTTTTCTGTCAATGATTTAATGGTTCAGGCTCTACAGGGTTAAATAAGTGTAAGTGTCTTTAAATACATAATTCATACAAGTACAGAAATCAAATTTCTTTAGATTAATATAGATACAGTGATCAAGTTACTTTAAGTTCATGCAAATACATACAAATACAATGATCAAATTACTTTCAATTTATGCAGGTTCATAAATAAAGTGATCAAGTTACATTAACCCTGTGAAGCCTGAACCATTAAATCATTGACAGAAAATTCCAGTTCTTTGAAACTGGAGCCTTTATTGGTCCTTCTGAACAACCTTTTTTTTTTTTTTTTTTTTTTTTCTTCAAATATCAATTTCCATGTATGAGTTTCAATTTTGTATCATATTTGATACATTGGGTCTCAATGCTCAAATATTATTTTTGGACAAACAAAAACATAATATAACACAAACATGTCGAACAAATTGGTAATTCCTTTTCAAAATTGTCAAAGTTCTTCCTCCTTCCTCATTAATTTAATCTTGTAGTGTCACTGGAAAGGCCTCTGGTGAATGAATTCCTCCCCCTGGTGGTTTATCTGTGTATTGCGTGTATCTAATTGTATACATTAGGTTTTTCAAGAACAAAAATATCACACTGATCATGTAGAGGGCTTCAAAACTTGTATCAAATATGATACGTTTGGCATTATAGGGTTAAATTAAAATCATACTAATACAATGATCTAGTTTGTTTGAATTCATACAAGTTTGTTTTACTACAATGATCAAGTAACTTTAAAGTTCTTATATCCACATATCCATCTCAGGTAGATTTCCCTCTAGTATAAAACTAGTGTGGTTTTATACTCTGTAATAATGTAACTCTAATGTTTTGACACCTTTAAAAGTTCTATATAATTCAGTTTTCCAACAGAGGCCAAATGGAACAAACACAGAAGCTAAAAGCTGATTCTGTGGAGGTCAGATGTTCCCTCTGTGTCCTACCTGGGTTATTTATTTAATCCCATTACATGCTCCTTCATGTTATTTGTGTTATTAGTTTTCAAAGTCAGTGGTGTTTTCTGTGATCCTACTGAGATAAACCAGCCCCAGTGGGAAACTGAGGATAATAACCATAATAATCCAATAATAATCACAATAGTAATTAAAAATTTATCATGATGGAAAACAATGAAACAAGAATGATAATGAACAAACAAATGCGACACAATACAGACCTAAAGACCAGTAATAAAAGTAATCTGTAAGTATAACTGGGACAGTAAGGAAAACAAGTTTCTGTATATTCTTTCATTTTGTTTTCATAATAATAATAATAATAATAATAATAATAATAATAATAATAATAATAATAATAATATCCTTTTCATGTTGTCCCACAGTGGGCAATTCAATCAACACTCTCCAAATATGATTTAAGAGTAAATTATAGTATAGTATACAAAAACTAAACAAAACAAAACAAAAAAGAATGTTAGAATGCACAATGGTAAAGCTCAGGGTAAAAATCTGAAAAATTTATAAAGTTCTACTTGTTATAAGTCTGACATTTCAAAGGTGACATTTACATAGAAATAATAGCCAAATAGTTATAAATATTATTGTTCTTTCTTTCTTTCTTTCTTTCTTTCTTTCTTTCTTTCTTTCTTTCTTTCTTTCTTTCTTTCTTTCTTTCATTTTTACCTCTGCCAAGGAACGGTGGAGGTTATGTTTTCATCGGGGTTTGTCTCTGTCCGCTTGTTTATTTTTGTTTCTTTATCTGTTAGCAAGATAACTCAAAAAGTTATGGACGGATTTGGATGAAATTTTCAGGAAATGTTGATACTGGCACAAGGAACAAATAATTCAATTTAGGTGATGATTGGGGGGTGGGGGGGGGTGCTGATCTACCTTTGTAGAGGTCTGCGCTCTCTAAGTGCTTTTCTAGTTATCTATTCAGATGCATGTGTTTAACAGTGTTCTTGATAAATCAGGTAAATGACAGAACTTCAGTGTCAGAAGCCTAATGTTTAGAAAACTTCAAGGAAACGCAGTAAGAAACAAACTATTGTTAAAACAAATCTTTATATAATTTTAAAAAAGTACAATTAGAGGCAATTTATTAAAGAATATTTAGAATTATATCCCTCCATATTTCATAAATAGTTGATGCAGTGAGGACCCGATAAAGGTGAATAAAACAAAAACGTGTTAAATACATAAAACTATGATTATTATTTTCTGTTGAACAACTCTTATTTCAACTCAACTTTATTTATAAAATACTTGAAGAACAATCACAGCTGAAATAATTATGAAAACATAACTACAAAGCAAACAATAGATTTTTTTTTTTTAATGAAGCAAATTTAAAGGAAATCTACTTTTTGTTCGTCTGTGCTTTTATTTTGAAAACCCTCAGATCCCTGTTTTTTCTGGGTTCACTTCCAGTGTTTTAATGAACTCCACCTGCTCCCAATCAACCCTGAGTCTAATGTTGGACTGAACCAAGTAGGTTTGGGGGGGGGGGGGGGGTTACAGGGTCGTTGGTAGAGTTTTGCATTTTGTCTCTTTAATGAACATTTTATTTAATTTGTATTAGGAAAATGCAACATTTGTTAAGATTAAAGTAATGTTAAAGTGTAAGTATAAGCTTTTTTTTTTAATTTTATTTTTTTTGTTTATTTATTTTTTACAGTGGGTGCTTGTGCTCCATGGATGCGACAGGTGGTATGGACCAGAGGTTTATAAACCAGGTGTGGAGTCTTGTTTCTGCTTTTGCTGAGAAGAGGGTTTTATTGTGAAAACCCTCCAATCTATGTTTTTTCTGGGTTTATTTCCAGTGTTTTAATGAACTCCACCTGCTGCCAATCAACGCTGACTCCAGTATCGGACTGAACCAAGTAGGTTTAGGAGGAGGGGAGGTACAGGGTCGATAGTTGAGTTTTGTATTTTGTCTCTAATGCCCATTTTATTTAGTTTGTATTAGGAAAATATCATTTGTTTACATTAAAGTCATGTTAAAGTGTAAGTATAAGTTGTTGTTTTTTTAATTAATTTATTTATTATTTATAGTGGGTGGTTGTGCCCCATGGATGCGACAGGTGGTATGGACCAGAGGTTTATAAACCAGGTGTGGAATCTTGTTTCTGCTTTTGCTGAGAAGTTTGCATCTTTTTGTATTTTTTTTTTTTGCCCCTTCTGCTGCTACTTCCTGGTTAGTTTTTTTTTAAGGATTTACCAACAAATCTTTCAAAACCTTAAATGCACTTATTGTAAATATGCAGCTAAATTTAGAGGGAATTCAACGTTGTAAATCATAGCTAAAAAAAAAGTCCAACCCTGTTACATCTATAAGTATACATGTACGTTTCCAACTACACTGTCTGCATCTGTGGTTCTTTTGGATAAACTGTGGCTTCAGTCCAGACTTTCTTCTATCCCCATAAACATCCAACTGAACACTTCCTGACTCATCAAACTCATCAGACTCACCTTTTGCAGCGTTTTGGTGTCTAAACTAGACAACCCCCTGCAGAGCTCTGCCTGTTTGCCAACTCCTTGACATTACAAGGACAGAAAACAACTGTCATTTCCAGCCTGTTTCTGCTTTTCTACAAAACCAGGCCGACTGCCGGAGCGTCTCTGGGAAGATTTAGTCTTTTTCTGGCCTTTAAAACCCCTAGAGGGAGTGTTTGTTTTTTTTTTTTTCTTGATGTGGATGTTTCTTGGACCAAACTCCTCCTCTCAGAAGTTTCAAAGGCTGCATGGAGGTGAGTGTTTGCTGCTGTCGGTTGTGTTTCTACTGTATCAGGGCTGCTTTCTTATTGCTCTCTTTGTTGTGTTGATCTGTTTTGACAGTGTCTTGCCTCTGTGTCCCACCATCTGCTCCCAGCTAATTTGTGCTTATGCTTCCATCTGTTTATTGCTTTGGCTGTAGTGGCTGTGAATGTGGCTGTTTTGACTCCATGATGCTTTTTGTAGCCGCTGTTCGACATCACAACAGTCAGTGGTGTAGTGGCCCCCGGAGGAGTGGGTATTCTTTAATTTTTTTTTTTTTTTTTTAAGTAGTCCAGAAAAAACGCCCCGTTTTAGGAACAGTGACATGTAAGACTACTCTATTTAGTTTACCCAAATATCCGTCAGTAGTATTTGCTCACTATTATAAAATTATCATGACTTGATCAGGAGCAGTTTGTAGGTTTTACTGAACACACAAGCAGCTGCATGAATGGAAATGTATTCAACATGAGGCAAACATAAGATAACGTTAGCCTTTCATAATGTTAGCCTTTTATAACATTAGCCTTTCATATCGTTATCCTTTGATAACATTAGTCTTTCATAATGTTAGCCTTTCATATCGTTAGCCTTTCATAATGTTAGACTTTCATAACATTAGTCTTTCATAATGTTAGCCTGTCATAATGTTAGCCTTTCATAACGTTAGCCTTTCAAAATTTTAGCCTTTCATAACGTTAGCCTTTGATAACATTAGTCTTTCATAATGTTAGCCTTTCATATCGTTAGCTTTTCATAACATTAGCCTTTCATAACGTTAGCCTTTCATAATTTTAGCCTTTCATAACATTAGCCTTTCATAACGTTAGCCTTTCTTAACATTAGCCTCTCATAACGTTAGCCTCTCATAATGTTAGCCTCTCATAATGTTAGCCTCTCATAATGTTAGCCTTTCATAACATTAGCCTCTTATAATGTTAGCCTTTCATAACGTTAGCCTTTTATAACGTTAGCCTTTCATAACGTTAGCCTTTCATAACGTTAGCCTTTCATAACGTTAGTCTTTCTTAATGTTAGCCTTTCTTAACGTTAGCCTTTCTTAACGTTAGCCTTTCTTAACGTTAGCCTTTCTTAACGTTAGCCTTTCTTAATGTTAGCCTTTCATAACATTAGCCTTTCAAATCGTTGGCCTTTCATAATGTTAGCCTTTCATAATGTTAGCCTTTCATATTGTTAGCCTTTCATAACATTATCCTTTCATAACTTTAGCCTTTCATAGTGATAGCCTTAAATTGTAATAACATTTTTTGGACCAGATGTTAACTTTCCCTTGACCGCCCCCCGCCCCCCCCCCCCTCCCCGAACCCCTACACATAAAATAGAACACAATGAGTAAAATCATGTAGTACCCACAATGCAATGCAGCAGACTGGCACTAATCATCACTCTGTAGAGTTGAATTTTACACTGCATCTGTGCAGAACTTCACACTGACTTTTAACTCTCCTGTCAGAGCTGGTTTACTCTCCATAGAGTCAAAAATACTCTAAGTGGGTTACAATAGCTTGACTCTGAAATATCGACACTGCATTTTTTACAGTGTATGTTCTTGTATTTTGATTTAAACATGTCTGATTGAGCCTGAGTTTTTCCATTCCCGTATTTCTGAAGTGCACGTAAACGCATCAGACCTGATTATTCCAACAATCTAATTACTCCCAGTGTTAAATACAGATGTTTAGAGTTAATATTTCATCTACACTGGTTTTCATGGACTAAACCTGGTCTGTGAAGCCGGTCCACTCAAATGTGAATTAATAGTGGGTTGGAACCAAAAACATTTTAACTTGACGCCTTTCAGTGACTTCTCAGTGGCTTCATGTGGGTGGCTTTGTTTTAATGTGATATCTAAGAAAACAGAGCTGAGAGAATTCATTAGAGCACATTTCTAAGAGGCAGAGGCACTGTGGGCGCCGCATGAGTTGATCCAATTAGCTTATTATCAGTGTCCAAAATTAATGACCTCTTGTGGAGATTTTAAAAAAATCTGCCTGCATAGAAATAAATGAAAGGTATGATTATGATTTTAACATTTAATTATTATTCCAAATGTTACACTGAAAGAAACGGAAATGGTGAACAGATGTCGGACTGTGGAAAATAGCAGCTTTTTCCAGTTTTAAATGAACTTTCTGGAGAATTTTTAGAGAAGTTTACAAGCCGTCCTTGAAAGCACCGCAAAATCTACATTTTGAGTTTTTTTCCTATTGACTTTTTCTTTTACTCCCCAAAACGTTTTAACTTTTAAGAAAAAAAATCAGGATTTTCTACATTTAAAAAAAAAAAAAAGTAATATTCCGGCAGCAGGGGTGCAGAAAAAATACTGGAAAATAACGGAAAATAACCATCTCATAAAAATACGGTAATTTTCCATAATTAAAATAGAGATTTTTTGCCCTAACTTTACATGACATTTTGCTTTTTTTTTTTTTTTTTTTTTTTTTACTTTATAGTGTTTAATAAAGAATATTTATATGTATTAAAACAATCAAATTACCTATAAATATATATAATTTTCAATGAGACTAAGTTGTACAATCCACTGAAAAAACTGTATTTGGACAGTTTATCAGTGCTTATACATGTTATACATTCACAAAAATACATTTATTCAATATTTTTATTGTGAAACCTCCTGTAATTACACAAGATATTTTGTCAATTAACAAACAAGTCTTGTCAAACTTACAGAACAAATACTTCTTTAATGGTTAATCCTGAGTAATTTTATCTTGTTTTATTTATTTATTTTTACAGTATTAAAATTAACAGTTTAATCTCAGGAATAGAGAAGAAATATTTGTGAAATTATGATACATTTGCAAATGTATTTTAATTGTATTTTTCTGTGAAAAAAGAAAAAAATTATTTTAAAAAATGGAAATTTTCTGGTTATTCAGTTACAGTTTTTTCATGTTATTTTACATTTGACATGTAAAATCAGTCTACTTTTGTCATTTCATTGATATTTCCTGTATTTTAAAACTACAGGAAAAATCTGTAAAATAAACAGTGAAAATTCTGTTAAATTACAGATTTTTTTTTTTTTTTAACAGTATACTTACATTTTCACAACAGGCCTGATAAATAATTTTAGGATGATTATCTTCAGATCATTAACAGTGATTTCATCTGACTTGGATAGAAAATCACTCATAGAAAAGTCTGCCACGGGTTAAACAATAGCACAAAGACACATGAGTAATATATAGATGTACAAGATGCAACAAGTTTGGATGTTTATTTAAACAAAGACGTAGAACGGGGAAAAAAATCTGTGGAGAAACACAGTGAAAGGCAAAGATGGAAAAAGACATTCACATGGATTACATGGGCTTTTTTTCCCCAGAATTTGTCTTGCAGGCAGAACCCATCACTTGTTTTTACTGTTTTGTGGTTGTTTCTCTACATTTCTTCCTCTCCAGTTGATTTTCTGCCCACTGTATTACCACTTTCTCGATACGTTTTGCATGCGGCTTCGGTGATTGAATTGATACATCACATGACAGCTTGATGAGTTTCATACAGAGCACCTGTCTGCATTGGATTTATGCCCTGACGAACGCTCTTCAGAGTCGAAACACGTTGGCTCATCCATGATTGAATAAAGGATTTTTATTATCGCTATCAGAGTCTGGGATTCCTCCTGACTGCAAACCCCTCACTGTGGGCTTTGATTAAGAGTAAAGTGGACAGTCGTAGTTTTCTTCACGTTGAAGAAATGTGACAGTTTTACCAAGATGTTAAATCTGATGGTAGCGAAACATTTGGTAAAAAAATATAAAAAAATAAATAAACAATTCCTGTGATGTTGCAGATGATTGACAGCTGCCACAGATGAGAATCAAAGCAGGATGTAGATGCAGATTTCTCACCACGGCCAATTCTAGAATCTGTCATTTCTAGCAGCTCCCCTGAAACTCTACTAAAATGTCCTCTAGACGCCGAGAAAGAAAATTATTTACTCTGTATTCTTGCTGCACAGCGTTATTTGAACAACAAGGTCAGTCCTAATTTCCATTTTGCCTCACACAATGTAGATCATTAATATTGTTACCGAGTCGCACAAAGCAATTCCAGTAGCTGCGGGTGGTGCGCTGCATTTCTAATGCATATTATTCAGTTAAAATGTTTTTAACCCTTTTAACTGGTTTGTCCAACAAGAAAGAGGGGGTTCATTATGATGACGGAAATACCTGCGGGTACAAGTGGTATCCAGTCCTACAATACACTTCATCAACTCCTTTCATTCACAAAGGATTATATGTGCTGTCAGGCATGGTTTTGGACTGGAAATGGACTTATACGACTGAAAACAGCAGCGATCGACAGGGAAAAGTAGTTTGAGAGGAAGGACATGAGACTAAAGGATCGATAGCAGAGGTCTCAAACATCCAGTCCACCAAAGGGTCCAGTCTGGGTCCTAGGGTGAATTAGTGAAATGCAAAAATTACACTGAAGGTATTTCTTTTTTTTTTTTTTTTTTTTTAATAATTTTTATATATTTCTCATTTCTATCTGTATAATACAATGCAGTCTCCTCAGGATGAGGAACAAGAAAAGAAACAAAAGAACAGAAAAAAAGTGAAAAGAACAGCCTGTGTTTGTGTCCGAATATGTTTAGGTTCCTTAACCCTTTCATGCACAGTGGTCACTCCAGTGGACAGTTCTTCTCCAGCTGTTCTCTTGTATATTCATGGATTTTGTTGTTTTAGTTCCATATCAGCCAACACAGTGGACACTTATGCACCATCCCATACTCTGACATTCAGACCATTACCGTAACTTTACTGTTCTTGATAAACCTGATCTAGATTAACATGTTTAAGTGTAAATCAATTGCGTTTGTTGTTATTAGTCTGTAATTAACAGTTTTTTTAAACAAAAGTTGTTGGTTTTTTTTGCATTATATCTCTATGAATTGAGTAATGACTGGTATTAGCGTGTTAAATGTGAGAAAACATTAGATTAGCAGCATTAAAAATGTCTGGTAAAGGTTCATACTGTCTTCCACATATAACACTGGGTTACAAAAAAAATGTTTTTTGCAAGTTGTCTAGGTTTTTTCAACTGAATTAGGACCATTTTGCACCGCTAAATCCAAAAATGACATCTGTTTTTCTCAATCAGGTCAGGTTTTTTTTGCTAATTTGATTTTGAAAAAATTGATTTTCTCACAAAATTGATTACATTTTTGTGACTTTATCAGTTGATTTTTTTTTTTTTTATATAGTTCTCACCCAAAATAGGTTTTAAGAGAAAAATAATAATTTCACCGTTGTACCTGTTCGGTACAATGGTGTATTCACCGCAGATGTAGCAGAATACGTCAGGCTTATTTTTGCAAGATCTTCTAGTCGAAGCCATTTCATTCACCTGTAATATTTAAAAAACCATTAATCATAAATTGGCAAAAGTAAAATCTTCAGAACTCATTTATTGCAAGAAATATGAAAGAATTTTATATCATATGATGTGAAAATGCCCATAAATGTAAGCAAAAATGTTAAAAAGCCAATATGTAGCATAGTTCAGAAAGATGACCTGATTGAGCAAAATTATGTGATTTTTGGATTCAGCACACCAAAATTATCCTAAATCAGCTCAGAAAACTCAAACAATGAATTTGTTGTTGACCAGTGTGATTATTGTAGGTAATTCAGTTATCAGACAAATTAGTAAAGCAGGTAAACAAACAACTACCCCTGTCTGAGAAATGAATTACCTGCAATAAGCATTAACATGTCTTTATTTCATAATTTTCACAAAATATATCAGTAAATACATGTTTCTTTGCTCCAAAAATTAAAAATGTGATGTCCAGCTGAGTGGATATTTTTGCAACTCCATGAAAAATAGCTTTGTAAGAAAATTTTCTTTAGGCATTTTTTTTTCATGCCTAAAGAGGAATAAAAACATTTAGGAAAAAAATCTTGATTAAGTGTCTCATAGTTCATGCATGAAAGGGTTAATAAACACATTTTCCCCTAAATGTCAGCCATTTTTCCCAGTTTCTTACAAAAAGGTTTCTTTCAACTTCAGTTTATATGTACGAAACGGAAGAGTATTGCATTCACACACAAAAAAATCCGGCTCTGATTTTCTGAATTAATGAGATACTGTTTTCTGAAAAACTTTAAATTCGTTTCTGTTTTTCTGAATGAACGAGATAAGTATCTCGTTAAAACACAGCCGAATTTGTATTTTTTCAGAAAGCACTATTGTTAATTTGGAAAAACAGAACCGATTTTTTTTTTTTTTTTTACGTATTTTTTCTGATAATTACGAGATAATTATCTTGTTAGTTCAGAAAAACAGAGTGGAATTTAATTTTTTTGTGTGAATGCAGTATGCTTCCGTAGTATGAGGTGCGACAAAAAAGAAACAAGACTGTGGCAGCCATGCTCATGACTCAATGCCTTTTGGCTAACCGCATATTTCGTTCTGTTGCGTAACTTCTCACCAATAGTCTGCTGTAGTATTATTCACTTATCTCACTGCCTTTTGTGTAACATAGTACTGTTAGGCCTTATCATACAACTTTTGTGTAGCACAGTGATAACAAACATGGAGCAAAGAATTAATTTGAAATTCCTTAAGTTGGGGAGGAGCCCAACAGAGTGAAACCTGAACAAATATGAACATTTTAAAATGTCTGAAGTGTAGGTTTACCAATATTCTGCCTGTTATTAAATGTTTTGTGTATTTGTAGATCCACTGTGATCTGTAAGTTGTGATTCACATGTGTAAATGATCAACTGAGACATAATATTGTTAAAATTGCACTGCATTTGTTCATGTTATTCATATTGTTTCAAAGGATAGTTGGTAGATGTAAACATTTTCACCGTATAATTGTACTTTTTTCACTCTAAAACATAGAGAAACATTATGTTAGTATTTCGTTGGTCCGGCCCACTTCAGATCTAATTTGTCTTACTGTGGCCTCTGAACTAAAATGAGTTTGACACCTGTGATCTATAGAGAGTTAAATGCATGACTGACAGCTGGAATCACCCATCACTGATCAAATTCTATCAACCAGTACATGTATGCTGCTTTACTCCCTGTTTAAGGCTCCGTTCAGACTGCAGGTAAATGCGACCCAAATCAGATTTTTTTGCCCATATATGACCTGTATCCGATCAGTTAAAGACACTTTGAACAGCACAAATCCGACTGAATCAACCCCAGATCATAACCCTGCCCCCACAGGCTTGAACTGCAGGCACCTGGCATGATGGGTAATCACTTCATCCATCACTTATGGAACAGAACCTGGACTCATCAGACCACATGACCTTTTTCCACTGAAACACAGTCGAATCTATATTCTATTAAACTGATACACTATATTACCAAAAGTATTTGCTCACCTGCCGTGACTCACATATGAATTTCAGGTCCATCCCATTCCTAGTCTGTGGGGTTCAATATGACGTGGGTCCACCCTTTGCAGCTATAACAGCTTCAACTCTTCTGGGAAGGCTGTCCACAAGGTTTAGGAGTGTGTTCATGGGAATTTTGGACCATTCTTCCAGAAACGCATTTGTGAGGTCACACACTGATGTTGGACAGAAGGCCTGGCTCTCAGTCTCCGCTCTAATTCATCCAAAGGTGTTCTATGGGGTTGAGGTCAGGACTCTGTGCAGGCCAGTCCAGTTCATCCACACCAGACTCTGTCATCCATGTCTTTATGGACCTTGCTTTGTGCACTGGTGCACAGTCATGTTGGAAGAGGAAGGGGCCAGCTCCAAACTGTTCCCACAAAGTTGGGAGCATGGAATTGTCCAAAATGTGTTGGTATGCTGAAGCATTCCCAGTTCCTTTCACTGGAACTAAGGGGCCAAGCCCAGCTCCTGAAAAACAACCCCACACCATAATCCCCCCTCCACCAAACTTTACACTTGGCACAATGCGGTCCAACAAGTATCGTTCTCCTGGTGACCACCAAACCCAGACCCGTCCATCAGATTGCCAGATGGAGAAGTGTGATTGGTCACTCCAGAGAAGGCGCCTCCACTGCTCTACAGTCCAGTGGCGGCGTGCTTTACACCACTGCATCCACCGCTTTGCATTGCACTTGGTGATGTATGGCTTGGATGCAGCTGCTCGGCTATGGAAACCCATTCCATGAAGCTCTATGCACTGTTCTGGAGCTAATCTGAAGGCCACATGAAGTTTGGAGGTCTGTAGCGATTGACTCTGCAGAAAGTTGGCGACCTCTTCGCACTATGCGCCTCAGCATCCGCTGACCCTGCTCCGTCAGTTTACGTGGCCTACCACTTCGTGGCTGAGTTGCTGTCGTTCCCAAACACTTCCACTTTCTTATAATACAGCTGACAGTTGACTGTGGAATATTTAGGAGCGAGGAAATTTCACCACTGGATTTGTTGCACAGGTGGCATCCTATCACAGTTCCATGCTGGAATTCACTGAGCTCCTGAGAGCGACCCATTCTGTCACAAATGTTTGTAAAAGCAGTCTGCATGCCTAGGGGCTGGATTTTCTACACCTGTGGCCATGGAAGTGATTGGAACACCTGATTCTGATTATTTGGATGGGTGAGCCAATACTTTTGGCAATATAGTGTAAGTGTTTAAGGAGAAGCTCCCTCCCTCTCTGTATCAGTTAAAGGGTTAAAGAACTGACATATATTAAGTGCTGCTGTAATTAGCAAATGGAAGGATCTGAACTTTTGAGTAACTTAAATCCAGGTGGAGACTCTTTTTTACCTCTGCCAGGTGGTATTGTGATCGCTTTACTTTGTGTGTGTGCATGTTTGTTAGCAAGATAACTCAAAAAGTTATGGACGGATTTTCATGAAATTTTTAGGAAATGTTGATACTGGTACAAGGAAGAAATGATTAAATTTTGGTGGTGATCGGGGATGGGGGGTGGGGGTAGGGGGGGGCACGGGGTCCCACTGATGTGCCTTGGCGGAGGTCTGCGCTCTCCAAGTGCTTTTCTTGTTTTAAATGTTCTACCTCTAAATTTCTAAAATATTTTTCATGCTCCAACTGTAAATAATAATTTTCTACCACAACTAATCATCTACTTTCTTCATATCACACTGAGGAATAAAAATCTCTCATTAAACTTGAAGGAAATACTGATGTTAATAAACTATGTGGACAAAAGTATTGGCCACGGGGAGCCCCCACTGATCAGCCTCGGCGGAGGTCTGTGCTCTGAGTGCTTTTCCTGTTTTTTTTTTTTTTTCTGTGTTTTATAGGTGAAAATGACTCAACTCTCCACTTCCTGCTTTAAAAGCTTTAACCTTTAAACCTCGATGAAGCTTTGACATCAATCTGATATCAAATGAAATTTGCATAAAAATAATCAGTATTAATACCTCTGTAACTGTATTCAGAGTCACCGGACTCACATCAGGGCAGTTGTTTTTGACTCGTCCAACACTACTTTGAGTCTATTCACTGTCAGATCCAGATTGACAATGAAAGCCTTGGTGACACAACATCACAGGCTGCAGAAGTGGGGAAAACACTGTAAACATAACACACAATTGAACTGCAGGTTTTTTCTCAGCGGTTAAAACCAGGACAAAAAGTCAAACGAACCCTTTCAGAGCCTCATGTGGTTCCTGTGATTGTACCATAAGGATGTAAACAAACTAGTTCTGTCTCACATTCATTCATTTGTAGCTTTTTTCTGATTTTGTGGTATATTTTCAGAATCATATAGAAGTGAAAGCAAACACAACCAGACTAAGGAACAGTTTTTATCCACAGACCATCAGGCTATTGAATCAATAATTGACTGCAACTCACATTTGGACATATCTTTACATATTTACACAACAGTAATCATTTTTGCACTCCGTGTCTTACCACTGTGACAGTATTTTGGATCTTGCACAATTAATCTTCATTGTTTTGAACCTGATACAGCTACACCTTTATTTTATTTTACCCATTTAGTTTTCCTTGCTTAACCCATAAAGACTCAGTTTCCAAAATACATTTTTCTCTATTTCTACCTTTTTAAAATTATTTATCGCCATTTTTTCCCATAATATTATCCTCTGTATTTTGTATTTTTTGGTGTAAATCATGTATTTTCTTATATGTAATTCACAGACCATGTAGAAGTTCATGAAAACTCAGAGTAAATTCAAATTTAATTATATCAAAGCAGCATTGTACAGTTTATTTCCTTTATTTCCTTTTAGTTTAATTGAAATTGTTTTAATTGTACAGTTTATTTCCTTTATTTCCTTTTAGTTTAAATAGTTTTAATTGTACGGTTTATTTCCTTTTATTTTAGTTTAAATAGTTTTAATTGTACGGTTTATTTCCTTTTATTTTAGTTTAAATAGTTTTAATTGTTCGGTTTATTTCCTTTATTTCCTTTTACTTTAAATAGTTTTAATTGTGCAGTTTATTTCCTTTATTTCATTGTAGTTTAGTTTAATTGTTTACGTTAGTCGTGTGACGGTAACTCACAAAGTAAGAATCTCACTGCTCAGTACTGCGGTGTACATTACAATAAACTTCTTGAACCTTGAGTTGCAGGGATAAAGTCACAATTGAAGATGTTGTTTGAGTGGAATTTAGATTTGTTCTCATATAAGACACTTTACCCATGTTGGTCAGCCCCATTTAAAATAATACTTGGCACAAACATTCATCTGGATTCATAATTATGATGACATTCTCTCATGGAGTACAATAAAATCCAGTATTATTTTTCTACAAGGTCAAAAATCAACATCAGTTTGACTTAATTTTTGCAAAACAACTCAAACTTTTCTCCCTGTCCTGTCTCACATCCCCATTCATTTTTAGCCTCTTACTAATTTTCTGGTAAATTTTCAGAATCATGTAGAGGTGGAATTGGACTGAAAATTTAGGGGAATTCCTGCACTTTCACATGGTGTCTTTTACTTGTAAATTTTGACACCAAGCACGACTTGCTTCTATAAATCCTTCGATGTTAAATGTTCAAATTAAATATGGACGTTTTCGGCTAAAATATGGGATTTATAGAAGCAGGTTGTGCTTGGTGTCAAAATTTAGGGCAATTCCTGAACTTTTGCATGGTGTCTTTTATTTTGTGATACTACCTATCCCACATGCTGATACTGACCTTTGAATCCGAAGGTCGGACAGATAGTTTTGATTTTAAACTGTTCATATATCATACATAACATAACATAGGACCTTCATTTTACACAGATCCATTCCCTAAGTAGCCAAGATATAGCACATAAAATTTCTAATGAATATGATGATTAGTGTTTGTGTAATGAGTGGCCAAATGTAGCATTTTAGAAGTTCACAATTGATAAAATCTCAACTTTGGCATTCTCTGTAACATGCAATTATAAATTTTAAGTAATATTTTCCCATTTCTTAGGACTATAGATTCCTGTGAAATGATTCTGAAAATTTCAGACCTTTAGCTCTTGTTGTTCAGAAGTTATAGAAACCTGAAAATAGCTGAAAATTTCAAGTCTTAATTTTGGTCACAGTTTTAGGGTACCCCCTACCTACTTCAAATGGTCATAACTTTGGAACTATTTACAAGTAAGCCTCGACATTTTTGGATTTTCCTGTCATATATAATGTTCTATAAGTGTGTAAAAATTTAGAAAAATCTGAGAGGGTCAGGTGAGAATTTTTTTTTAAAAATCTGTTGATTTCATATGGAATGACCCATAAGACACTTTAGTCAGCCCCATTTAAAATAATACTTGGTACAAATGTTCATCCGGACTCGTAATTATGACAAAGTGTCTTATGTAGTACAATAAAACCCAGTGTTTTTTATCTGCAAGGTCAAAAATCAACTTCAGTGTGACATATTTTTGCACAACTCAAACTTTTCTCCCCATTATCCAAAAGTGACACTAGTATCCAACCTCATCACTCCTATTTCTCCTTTAACTCAGGTGGCTGACGTCGTAGTGTCCCGTAGCTCCTTATTTTTCCTTTTCCAGTCCTATCATTCTTCTGTACAGGACACTATTTAGTTTTACAAAACCAAATTATCACCGAATTAAAAACTACAGCAGACACAGAACTCCACAGTTTCATATCAGTGATGCCTTATGAATAAGTCTGTCAATAATTGAAAAAAAACTGCATGAACAGATTCTGATGCATGGATAGTTGACACATCAGACTGAACAGGACTAAGTCTACTGTGAGGATATACACTGAACATCTAAACATATTGACCATAACATCCATATTTAAGATTTCATGGGTGATGCATGTTAATAGACCCATATCTTATCGACTTATCCTCCTACAAGGTCATTTTTACATAAAGCTACTACTCAGCAGTGTTGGGAGTAATGCATTACAGTAACAGATTACTTATGCAGTAGTGTAAGGCATTACTAATAATTTTTCAGTAATATTTTACTTGTTACAACACACTTTTTGCCCATAATTTAACCCTCTGGTATCTGAGTGCGCCTTTTAGGCACACTTTGCACTTCGTTTTAAAAAACTTCATATTATTTTTCACAATTTAAATCAGGTTAGAATTCAAAAGTTGTTCATTTTTGCATGATCTTTAAAATTCTGGCCACCAACTAAAATGTGCACATTGTAAACAAAAGAAAATTGCAAGACTAGCATCTGTCTCCCAAGTGTGCCTAAAACGCACTATGTCTTCCATTTGATCTGTATGATTAGGGCTGAGCTTGATTTACAAAAATAAAATCAAATTAGAGCAGTAAAATAAATCAATATGTAATATTTAATAGTTTGATTTACAGGTGTGCATTTTACGCACACTTGGTGACAGATGCTAGTATTTTGAACATTTGACCTAGCACCAAAAATAATCATGCAAATTAACCAATGTTGTTGTTAATCATTGACATATGCCAGACTGTAAAAATCAAATAATATGTGATCCACTTTTTATGTAGAATATTGAAAAAAAACAACAAATATTTTGTGTGTTTTTTGCATCCAAAAAAAAAGGTTTGTTTACATTACAAACATGGCATTTAAAGGGTTAAAAAATGTGACAATTATTGAGTATTTGGTATTTTTATTTATGGCTCAAGTTGATGAAATAGAAAAAAGTGCAAAAGAATTAAAAACAAACTGTATGAAAATTTTATTGACATTATTCCAGAAGTGTGCCAAAAAGGCACACTTGGTGTTTAGTAAGGACCTTGCTGGACGGGATACCGAAGGGTTAATAGCTCTAATGAAAAAAATCCCCAAAAAACTGCAAGATCATGAGACCTTAAGGCACAGGTGTCAAACATGCGGCCCGGAGGCCAAATTCAGCCCCTCCAAAGGCTCCAGTCCGGCCCTGGGATGAATTTGTGAAATGCAAAAATTAGACTAAGGTATTAACAATCCTTTTAGTTCAGGTTCCACATTCAGACCAATTCAATCTCAAGTGGGCAGGAATAGTAAAATACTATCATAATACATATAAATAATGACAACTCCAGACTTTTCTCTTTGTAAATGTAAATATTTTCACGTATTTACACTAAAACAAAGTATAATTTCGTGAAAAATGTGAATAACCTGAACAAATATGAACAACCAGAAATGTCTTAAGAGAAGTAAGTCAAATTTTAACAATATTCTGTCTGTTATTAAATGCATTTGTAGATCCACTGTGATCTGTAAGTTATAATGTACATGAGTAAATGATAAACTGAAACAGAATATTGTTAAAATTGCACTTATTTTTTCAGTTTGTTCATGTTATTCACATCTTTTGAGAGGATAGTTTGTAGACGTCCACATGTACCTTGGGGTGCAAATTTATGCGTCCCAATGCTCTACTATCTCTTGTATTAGGGAGGTTATGATTGGTACATTTTGGGAATCTAACTAGTTATGCAAGGCCGACTGTTTCACAAAAATGACTGCTGTTGCAAAATCACTTGTAATTTATTTGTGTTTAAAGGAGCAGGTTCCGCATGTAACACGAGTGGGCACGATGGGTTACATGCAAAATCTGGAATGAGACTGAGATTCATAAAAAGCCTGCATGTCTGGATTAGAAAAACCACTAGGATCATCAAATTTAACAGTGTTTTCATTTATATTTATTATTCTTACTTTTTGTTGTTTTTAAATTGTACAGCTTTTAATGTTTTTTTTAAGCTATTCTTGTATTTTATTCTATTATTTTGTCGTTATTTATTCTTCTGTACTCTACTTTGGTTCACTGCAGTTGTGTTAAAGTGCTTTACAGATGAAGTTGGATTAGATTGGATTGGAAAGCACTATATAAGACCATTTCAAGCCATGTTTTCCGAATAAGGTCCATTGACACCTATAGGTAGCTTTTCGTGTCCCAATTTTGGTCCTATTTTCGGCCCCAGTATTTTATTAAAAAATCATTAATTTTGGGATGGCTCAGAGCAAGAGTATAATTTTTTTTTTTTTTTTTTGTAGCATTCATCAGAGGTCATCATTAGGTACATCCTGGGGGGAAATATGTCTAAATTTCTTATTAATTTATTTATTTAGAACATGCAAAGACACCAAATAAAACAAAACAAAGCAGATTAAGACAAAAACAAAATCACATTTAAATGAACAGAATCCATCTTCAAGTATGTGCAAGTCTGAATTTTGCATGGTCTCTTTTATTATTGGGTCTAAAAAAGCTGATACCAAACTAGAAGCTCCCAAATGTTTCTGTTTATTCGTGACTTTGCAAAATTGCTCCAACACTACTACTTTTTGACTCATCATATTTTAAAACAATCATCAAAAAAACACTGATGAGGAAAAGTGTTGCAAGAAAACCCAATTTCACGAACCCACAACCATCAAATGAATAGGATGAGGTGATTAATCATTAACTATTTCAGCGCGTTCGAAGTTTCTGCTGAATAACCTATGTTATATTTTAGCAATGGGGGCACAGACAGAATCCCAAATAAATATTTTACACCCATAAATAATTCTATTTGTTTCTCCAAGCTGCGAGGGTTCGGTGGTACCTGCTTTGCAAGCTCTGCAGGCTTCTGTCACACATCCTGACTCGACTGCGCGACACCTCCGACTGCATCTCCAGTTTAGAGTGCAAAGTCAACAGTGAGAAAGCAGACGGCTTATTCTGCAGTAAAACCATGGAATACAGATTACCCACAGGATGCTCGCTGTTGTTATTTCATTTCAGTTTCCATAATGTGGCCATTATGGTAGTTCATCATCACGAATAGGAACACGGATCCGAACAGAGTCACCACCGTAATGTAATATAAACACGAAAATCACATTTTCCGTACTGGTTCTGAATTAATTAGGCAACATAATGCATTATTGACAAATACAGGACGAGGTTTTTACCATTATGGGTTCGTTTGATATTCTATTCAGCTACTAAGACTTTTTCTCTCGAGGTTCGTATCGGCTTTTCATGTTGGGAATGTGGGCAGTGTTTTTCGACGGGCCTCTGGGATGCGCTTTGGTCCTGCTCTCCCCCTGTGGTTGATGATACTAATGAGGCGTTTTGTTCGTATTTACTCATGTTGCAGTGCATGCAGTGTGTTCCAATTACTGCATCGTACTTTTAGCTGTAGGAGAGCTAAAGGCACCATGTTTACTGTTCTCACATTAGTGGGAAAAAACACACTAAATAAGTTCAGTTTATTCGTTTCGAGAAAAACATGTAAAGATTTCGTTTTCTTATTTGTCATGTGTGACATATCTTACACTAAATGGTAGATGAATGTGGGACTTTGAATCTTGCTTGAAAATGTCAGGTAACCATCATACATCATGAACCAAAATGGAAAAGAAGAAATGAAATATGATAAGTTGTTTTGCAAATCCATGTTGTTATATTCTGATTTTTATTTTATGTGTGCTGAACAGTGAAAGGTCAGGGTTGTTTCAGGTTTGTGTGTGCTGAACTAGGAGAAAAGGTCACATTCTAAGAAAAGGATCTTATCTTGCAGCTTTGTGGTGAAAGCGAGCTGAGTTAATCTTGATTATGAACTTAGGGACTTTCTGTGGTCAAGAATTGTGCAAGTGTCAAAACTAAACGTACTTACGGAAACTCTTTGTGGTTTAACTATGCAGTGTAAGCTAAAATGTTGGTGCAAATGTCAAACCAAGGTGTGATTAACTCAGGTGAACTTTCAAATGTGGTTTTTCCTAGAATTAGCTTACGTGGAGTTATTGACGTAAGCTATGATGTGTTTTACCCAGCAACAAATGTCAAACCAATCATGTGAATGTTGGATTTACGTAACCAAACAGGGGAATAACTAAACAGTGGGAAGTCTTCTACGAGTCACCAAAGACAATAAAATGTACTGAAGAAGCTTCTTATGTGTCAGAGACGAATAGTGTGTTTGATGCGAGACTAGTTGATAACTGACTTCTTTCTTTTGTGTGACTTTTTCTATTTTTGCCTGAAGCAATAAATCAAATTTTGTTTCAACGTTTTAAAATCTCAGCCCTTCTTTTTGGTGAATTTGTCATTTCTCCTGGGTTGGTCCCTCCATCCGAAACATAACTTTTGAGTTAATAATTTAAATAAAGCGACTCAGGAGCAGCCAGGATTTAACCAGACAGCTGTTTTTACGGAAGTATTGGAGTAAGGTGGAGAAACATTGGCAGTCATGTATTTCGCAAGAGCACGCAGTTTAAGTCAGAGTGGAAATAGTTACCTGGTGTATAAATTATAAACATTTCTGACGCGGTAATCCATTAACCGAAATTAATTGTGGTTTTTGTGATTTACTGTTACTAGCATGTTCAATAGTCAGACAGATGGAAAAAGAGTTAATTCTTTTACCTGAAAGTAAGAATTACCATACTTTCCAGGCTATAGAGTGCACCTGAATATAAGCCACACCCACCAAATTTTAAAAGAAAAATATTTGTACATATATAGGCTGCACCTGAGTATAAGCCGCAGGTGTCCATGTTGTAACATGAGGTATTTACACAGAAAGATGGTAAACAGAAAGATTATTTAAACATTTATTTCCATACCTTAACTCACAGGTGTCAAACATGCGGCCCGGGGGCCAAATGTGGCCCGCCAAAGGGTCCAATCTGGCCCCTGGGATGAATTTGTGAAATGCAAAAATTACACTGAAAATATTAACAGTCAAGGATGTTAGAATCATTTTAGGTCAGTTCAATCTCAAGTGGGTCAGACCAGTAAAATACTATTATAATAACCTAAAAATAATGAAAACTGCAAATTTTTCTCTCTGTTGCAGTGTGAAAAAGTCAAATTACACAAAAATGTTTACATTTACAGACTAACCTTTTACAAAAAATTTGCATAATCTAAAATTTAATCACAGAAGTATGTGGAATTTTAATAATATTCTGCCTGTTACTAAATGTTTTGTGTATTTGTAGATCTACTGTCATCTGTAAGTTGTGATGAATATGTATAAATCAGGGGTCACCAATCCTGGTCCTCAAGGGCCGGTATCCTGCATGTTTTAGATGTTTCCCTCCTCCAGCACACCTGACGGTCATTATCAGGCTTCTGCAGAGTTTGATGATAGGCTTATCATTTGAATCAGGTGTTGGAAGAGGGATACATCTAAAACATGCAGGATACCGGCCCTCAAGGACCAGGATTGGTGACCCCTGGTATAAATGATAAACTAAGGCATAATTTTGTTAAATTTGCACTTATTTTTCTTAAGAATTTTCAGGTTGTTCATATTTGTTCATGTTATGTTCGAGTACAGTTTGTAGATGTAAACATTTTCATTATGGAATTTGACTTTTTTCACTCAAAAACATAAAAAAATGTTGGAGTAGTCCGGAAAGTACGGTAACTGTTTTTCCATGACTGACAAACAAAAAAAAGGAAATCTGTGTAAGTTCTAGTACACAGTATGAACCTAATTGAACTACAAAATCATGTATAATTTTGACCTATAACGAAAGAAAAGAACTCAGTGGGAAACATTAAACAACACCATTACTATCTTTGAGTGAGATAATTAGTGCGGTCTCGGGGTTAACTCGATGCATGTTGTAGCTATTTATAAAATGTTCAACACGGTACTTTTTACAATTTAAAAAAAAAAAAAAAAAAGCAAGGGAGTGAAATAAAAGCAGGTCTATAAAATGGAGTTGACAGTGGTGAATACATTATGAGGAAATGATTATTCAGCGGCAGACAGGCCACGCTGAGGTCATGTCGCCCTCGTGGCAAGAGCAGCATTAGCTCTCATTTTTATCTGCAGTTTGCAACCTGCCCTCCAGTCGCTTTTCCCTCTAATTACAGTGATTAGTGATGAGTCTATAGGTTCAGCCTCATCATCGCCGAGTCCAGCAGTTACATCACGAGGCATGGTGCATCATATATAAGCACACCAAGTCCAAGTTATGGTCCAACTTTTTTGCTGCATGAAACAAAAGAAAAACTCTGTTTTTCTAACGCACAAGAGCAGAGTTCTGGGATGGAACAGAGCGACTCCGACAGTAGTATTATGGTTAAGGCCTCTTGGATGAACACAGTTTGGTGTTAGGGAGGGACATCTGTGTCTTTTTCACCGAGTTTGAGTCTGTGCCTAATCTCAAAGTAGTTTGGCCTGGAAAACTTTGTAAGAACCACTTCCATAGGGGTCTGGGGTCGAGAGTGTGACAACCACAAACATTTACTAAAGTTTTATAAGACGACAGATAAGAGCTGAAGATGGAGATGCATGACAGGTGTTCAGTTAGCCGCTAGTTAGCTGACTGCTAATTGGAGTGGCTAATGGGAGCAAAGTAAAGTGGGAAAATGTGGGTGTGAAGGCAACAGTGGAACCAGTAGTGATGGGGGCGTTAGGGGCGGTGACCCCCCCCCCCCCCCCCCCCCAAGCTGAGAGGATGGCTCCAGCAGATACCAGGAACAACATCAGAGATCTGTGTCCAAAAGAATGCAGACCTAGGAACAGCTAAGATCCTGCACAGAACCCTCAGGCTCCCAGACCTCTGGTAGAGGACCCAGGCCTGAAGGAGGCACCGCCCAGGTGGGCAAGAAGAAGATTAGTATACATGTATATCACCAATCAGTGAGGGTGGGACCTTTCTGTGTGGGTTCTCTGTGGGTACTCCGGCTTCCTCCCACAATCCAAAGACATGCACTGACAGGTTAATCTGTTAATTGAATTGCCCATAGGTGTGAATGTGTTTGTCTCTATATGTCAGTCCTGTGATGAACTGGTGACATGTCCAGGGTGAACCCCGCCTTCACCCGTAAGTAGCTGGGATAGGCTATATATATATATATATATATATATATATATAGATGGATGGATGGATGGATGGATATACACCTCCATCTGTTATGAGCTCCATATTGCAAACGTCTTTTACTCTTTGTTTCCATTGTCTTATCGTGAGGGGCACTGTTATCTGTTTTTTTTTTTTTTTGCAATCAAAAGGAGATGATAGCAGAACTGTTTTTTGTCCTAAATCTTTTGGCAAGATTCCAAGTATAAAAACAGATGGATCTAGGGGCAGGTCTATATTCAAACATTTTTTTATTTCTTTTTTAATGTTTTGCCAGTAGTCCAATAGCATCGGGCAATCCCAAAAGATATGGGTGTGGTCTCCCACCAGGCCCCGCCCCTCCAGCACAGATCTGAGATGTGACTCATTTTGGAAATTTCAAGAGTCTGGAATACAGTACTTTTTAACATCGATACATGTGAAATTAAATATTGCAATATATCACAGAACCGATATTTTCTTCTACCCCTACCCTTTAATGGACTGAAATGTCCAAACCATCACATTTCTGAAGTGCATGTAAAGGCATCAGATCCAAGTATTACAATTAGAATTTCATTTAATTTCATTTATTCAGATCCCCATTAGCAATTGAAACATCAGTCGCTATTCTTCCTGGGGTCTCCTCTACCTTACAGTACAATTTTAATTATTTACATTAATCTTACACCATTCTCACGCGCGCACACACACACACACACACACACACACACACACAAACGGGATATATGCAACAGCCCAATGCAATAAAAATAAATTAATAATAATAATAATCAGTTTTATTCTTTGTCCCAAATGGGCAGTTTGTTTGCAGCAGGACCCCCCCCCCCCACACACACACACACACACACACACACACACACACACATACTACACAACAAAAGCACAACAATACAAACCAACAGGCAAAATCTGCACAAAAAACATAAGAAATAGGTCAGTTGGAATAAATATACATATTGGCAGTGCACTAAAAACTAAGTCATTTAAAGTCGAGGTGCAGTTACAATAAATATAAGAATAAATTATACAATAAATTAATAATACAATAAATTTTCCGATTTCTGCTAGTTATCGGACTTTTATGGTCATGTAAACAGGCTCATTGACTCGCCTCTACATGCATACAGACATAATGACATGGCTCCATTGTAGCTAACAAGGCTGTGGAAAGTTTAATCAAAGGTTTCCAACTTGAACCAGCATTAGCATGAGCACAGAACTAGTGCCGGGTTTGTGTTGGTGGAAAGGTTCACCATTACCATAATTACGCTGCACTGCTCTGTGTCACTAAAGCTGGTTCTAACCCTCACCACTGTGTTTTACATGAATCGTAGGATGGTATTCTCCAAATCAGACCAGGAAAATTCCCATGTTGCTCTTTACCGTTAAGGCATAGTTAGAATAAGAGGCTGGAGATATAAGTAGATCATTTATCTAACATACTTTCAGGACTTGGTAAATCAGTTTTTTCTTTTAATTTCACTGTGCCATGTGTTTGGAATGAATTGCAAAACACCCTCCCACTTGAAAACCTACCTTTTTTACATTCCTATAAATGTCTTTTCAGCTAAAATTTGCTCAGAGGTCTTATTTCTGTCTTTGTGCATAAGAAATCAATATAAGTGAATCCCCAAAGGAACTTTGTGTAGGTAAATGCAAGTTATGCAAATTTACAGGATTTCAGTTCTGTTCAACATGTTGATGGTCATATGAACTATGTTTTCAGCTCAAAAATGTCCAATTTCATCACAATTAATGCTATATTTTCATGTCACAAATGGCCAAGTTATATTTGAACTGAATTTACCTGAAAAACAAATATTCTATTCTTTCAGATTCCCCAGTTTTTCTTACCAGATTCTATCCTACATATCACGTTTTATTTTTACAGGTTCAGTATGGAGTATGGTGCTGATCCATCCTGCTTATGTTACGCCAATACATACATTAAGAATGTCACACGTCACTTTTTAAATCAACAGTTTTCTAATAATAAGCATTTTTATAAAGAAATAACAATTCTATATTGTTATTTCCTCTTTAGTATGATGATAAACTATACAATAAATAATTCTGATCCTAGTTTTTGCACAGGGATCATTAGTGTAAACGGTGACATGGCTGCTGAGCATCAGTATGATGGGATCTGGAACAACCATGTCACATCCGTCCACTGCCACATTTTGTGTTTTTGTGTCAGCTGTTATTGCTTTAGATCCACAATACTAACATTTATGAGTAAGAGGAGAATTAGCAATAGTAAGTCTATAAGTTTATTACTAATAAAGTACTGGTACTGACCAGAGCATCATGGGTAATGTCACGTCCGTCCACCAGCAAAAGTTTTCACATACACGTGTTATTCCAAATCCAATATTTCTGAAAATAGAGCTTCCACTGTCAAATAATATCAGTAGTCTGTGCACAAATGTATTAGCATTATTTCGACACAGTTCTATGCATTTCTTACAACTTTTTTTTTTTTTTTTTTTTACAAAAATAGCCACTCATTTGACCCCCTAAGTAAATTTTAGCCGTTTTACAAACCTCTGAAATAATCCTGTTACTGCTTTACATAAGTTCAGGAGATGATATGAGGTCTGGATATCACTGGTTTGGTCTGTTTACTTCTGTACTTTATTATTATAATTTTTAGTACCTTTTTAAATACTACTTTTATGTTCATAGTAGTCGCTTTTCCATTGGACATCTGCACAAAACTTTACCGATATTTACTAAATGTCGAAAAAACAGAAGTGCATAATGTCAGTTTTTACATGAAATCCCAAATGCGATGATTTGTTTATTTATTATTGCAAGATGACATGAGAAGTCATTCCATAAACATGGCGACGAGCGTAAATATGGTGTTGATTTACAGATGTATTCATTATTATTATATATTACCCCTCTATCTCGTACTAAATTAAAAAATGATTGGGTTTCCTGGTGTGTCCACACATACCGCAACATGTTTCTTCTTTTTCGCTTGTTGTAACATCCGTTAACGTCCGGTTTTTTAATTCACCTGACTCTAGTTGCGAGAAAAGGTCTCTCCATTGCAGTTTTGCATGACATACCATTTGCGCTACGCCCGAAAAACCACCTCTTGCCAGCACAAAAATTGTTAATTGAAAAATTAGACTTTTAGCAAAATTGTCGTTTTTCCATTTGGTAAATTTTTATGTGAAAGTTATATTTGCACAGTTTGGGGGTCAATGGAAAAGCGACTAGTGTGTTTTATGAGGGTTTTTTTCCCCATGAAACTGTTCTTCCATTTTCACTGGAAGAAAAGATCTGGTATTTTAATGGCACCTTTGTCAATAAATAAAGGATGAAAAAAATTAAAAGAATATCTAGAACATATTTCAACATTTCTCATGAAATCAGATCTCTTGTAATTTTTTGCAAAGCATCTGCGTAAAACTAGGCAATAAAGTGCAGCACACAAACTCCTGCAGGTTAAAGCGGACTAAAACACTGACAGACTCATGTACCCATAATGCAATGCCCTTAAAGTATGACTCCATATTAGACTAGTATTTGATGCATTTACTTGATTCAACTTCCAGAATTACTTCAGAGGAGGTCTTGTGTTGCAATTGAATCAAATTGTACAGCATTAAAGATTACAACAGCTGAATCGATAAAAGTAATTTTAAAGGTTTTATTAATAGTAATTTTTATTTTCTGTGCAGATCCACTTCCTCAGCAACAATATCCTCTTTTGTCGTAGAGTGATTAATTCTTTTCAAACAGAAGTATTCAAATCCACTTGAATTAGAATGTGTGAATGCGGGGAAACTGGAGGTTTTGTCCAATAACACCAGAAAAATCAAACGCTGCAGCTTTGAAGTTGTATTTTCCAATTTGTCTGGTCCATGCATTTAATACAATGCTAACAGTGGTAATAGTAGCAGAAGTAGAGTGGTTCTGTAGTATTTGTTCTTTTTTTTTTTTTTGTGTATATTTTATTTTGTCACACATGATAAAATTGAAAACTTCATAAATTCCCAGATGCTAGACATAACCAGCAAAAAGTGCCGTTAAATCGGTAAATAAATAAGACATTACTAAAGTCATCTGATCAGTGATACAACATAAGAAACACACCAAAGGGTTCCGTGTCACGTAGTGCTGCAACAATGAATCGATCCAAATCAATTCTTAAAAGAGTTGGCAACAAATTCGGTAGTCGATTCATTGGGTCTTGAGCATGTTAGTACTGAGGCATGCCCGTACACTGTGTAGTGTCATGGAGGAAAACACAGAGCAGCATGGCTGAGGCTTCGGATACCGGACAGTCCGGTTTGGCTGAAACGTAGTGAGCTGTTCATGTAACAAAACTTGAATATGGAGAAAAAAATGGCCAATATCCCATGGTGCAGTAACGTCTCGGGCAAACTGGGATGCCATGGCCACCGGGAAAATAATATAAACCTAGCTTAAAATGGCCTACGTGTCATGATTACTTTAGCCTGCTAGCTAGTTAGAGACTGTTGTTGTAATTATTAACGTTTTCATACATCTCCGTTTATCAGGACACCAGACTAGTGTTACCTATCGTTCACTGGAACTAATCCTGCTATAATGAACGTTCTGAGCCCAGCGCGTCTTTGTCTGATGCGTGTCCCAATGTTGCAGCATGGGAGGGCGTATGGGTGCAATGCCACTGTTGCACCATGGGAGGGCACTATCGCACAATGGCACCACAGGTATAATGCCGCTAGCACATACAATGCTAGTTTGACAGCCTATAACTGGAGATGGTTGAAGACTATATCTTGCTTGTCCCTAGCTATATCAAGTCTAGGTAGCGGGCTAATGCTAGCTAACTATACCCGAAGCCATTGTGGGGATGTAATCAGTAGTGCTTGTCTGCAGCCTATATTGCTTTGGGTTAAATCCTGATCTTTGAGAATGAAGTCTTTTGTGTTTATCCTATGAATCGATGAAAAGAATCTACAGATTAATCAATCAATTAATAAAATCATCACTAGTTGCAGCCGTAGTGTCACTGATGTTCCATGAAATTTACAACTTTTTCATGGTTATACCCAACCTGTTAGCATCACTTAGCTACATTAGCTGTTATTAGCATTAATTTGCTAATATCTATAATATGACTGGAATCATTTTGATGTGATGTGTGCTTTCAGTGAGTTAGACATACTTCTTTTCTCAGTTCTAAGCTTGTAGACCCTTGACATCTTAGTTAGGAGGGGTGAGTTGCTGAAGGGAACTCTGCAGTTTTTGCCCAAAAACACCAGAAAAATATCAAACTCTGCAGCTTTGAGGTTATATTTTCCAAAGCATTTTACTGTTGTCTGGTCCATGTAGTAGAGTAGTTCAGTCGTATTTGTTGTTTTCTTTTCTTTTGATGTATATTTTATTTTAATATGAAAAAAATGACAACTTCATCATAAATTCTCTGATACTACATAACCAGAAAGTGCCGTTAAATTGATATAAGATGTTATTTATCTCATCTGATTTGTGATGCAGCATAAGAAGTAACACCAAAGAGTTCCATGTCACTGTTGTTCCATGAAATTTACAACTTTTTCATGCTTATACCCAACCTGTTAGCATCACTTAGCTACATTAGCTGTTATTAGCATTGATTTGCTAATATCTATAATATGACTGGAATCATTTTGATGTGATGTGTGTTTTCAGTGAGTTAGACATACTACTTTTCTCAGTTCTTAACTTGTAGACCCTTGACATCTTTGTTGGGAGGGGTAAGTTGACTTAGAATGTGCTGAGGGAAACTGGAGTTTTTGCCAAAAACACCAGAAAAATATCAAACACTGCAGCTTTGAGGTTATATTTTCCAATGCATTTTACTGTTGTCTGGTCCATGTAGTAGAGTAGTTCAGCCATATTTGTAGTTTTTTTTTTTCCTTTTGTGTATATTTTATTTTGTTATAAATGAAAAAATTACCAACTTTATCATAACTTCTCAGTTACTACATAACCAGAAAGTGCTGTTAAATCAATAGAACACATTACTAAACTCATCTGATCAGTGATACAGCATAAAAAAAAAAACTCCAAAGGGTTCCGAGTCATTGTACTTTCATAAAATTTACAACTTTTTCATTGCTATACCTGGCCTGTTAGCATCACTTGGTACATTAGCTGTTATCAGCATTAATTTGCTAATATGTATCATATAACTGGAATCATTTTTGATGTGATGTGTGCTTTCAGTGAGTTAGACATTCTTCTTTTGTAAGTTTGTAGACCCTTGACATCTTTGTTGGGAGGGGTGAGTTGAATTAGAATGTACTGAGGGAAACTGTGGAGTTTTTGCCAAAAACACCAGAAAAATATCAAACACTGCAGCTTTGAGGTTATATTTTCCGATGCATTTTACTGTTGTCTGGTGCATGTACAGTAGTAGAGTAGTTCAGTCGTATTTGTTGTTTTCTTTTCTTTTGGTGTATATTTTATTTTGATATGAAAAAAAGACAACTTCATCATAAATTCTAATAAAATTTACAATATTTTCATTGTCATACCAACCTGGTAGCATCACTTAGCTACATTAGCTGTTATTAGCATTAATTTGCTCATATTTATAATATAACTGGAATAATTTTGATTTGTTTAATGTGTTGGTTAGCTGTGATGTGTGCTTTCAGACCACAGATCTGTGTAAATTTGATTAATGTTCATTAAATGATTGATTCATTGATATTCTTAAATCCTGTTTCAGGTCTGTTTTATGATCAAAGTAATAACCAATGTAAGAAATGCAGGGGATAGAGAATTGGAGTCAGATTTGTAAGTAGAATCCCAACAATACCCGACCTGTTAGCATCACTTAGCTACATTAGCTCTTATTAGCATTAATTTGCTCCTCTGTATGTGTTAATATTTATAATATAACTGGAATCATTTTGATTTGTTTAATGTGTAGGTTCACTACGGTGTGTGAGTTAGACATACTTCTGTTCTCAGTTCTGAGCTGGTAGAGGCTTGTTGTGTGTGTGTGTGTGTGTGTGTGTGTGTGTGTGTGTGTGTGTGTGTGTGTGTGTGTGTGTGTGTGGGGGGGGTTGAATTAGAATGTACTGAGGGAAACTTGAGTTTTTGCCAAAAACACCAGAAAAATATCAAACACTGCAGCTTTGAGGTTATATTTTCCAATGCATTTTACTGTTGTCTGGTCCATGTAGTAGAGTAGTTCAGCCGTATTTGTTGTTTTTTTCCCCATTTGTGTACATTTTATTTTGTTATATATGAAAAAATGTCCAACTTCATCATAAATTCCTAGATACCACATAACCAGAAAGTGCTGTTAAATCAATAGAACACATTACTAAACTCATCTGACCAGTGATATAACATAAAGAATAACTCCAAAGGGTTCCAGGTCATTGTTGTTTCATGAAATTTACAACTTTTTCATTATTATACCTGGCCTGTTGGCATCACTTAGCTACATTAGCTGTTATTAGCATTAATCTGCTAATATTTATAATGTAATTGGAGTTATGTTGGTTTGTTTAATATAGGTTAACTGTGATGTGTGCTTTCAGAGAGTTAGACATACTTCTTTTCTCAGTTCTTAACTTGTAGATCCTTGACATCTTTGTTGGGAGGGGTGAGTTGAATTAGAATGTGCTGAGGGAAACTGTGGAGTTTTTGCCCAAAAAACACCAGAAAAATATCAAACACTGCAACTTTGAGGTTATATTTTCCGATGCATTTTACTGTTGTCTGGTCCATGTAGTAGAGTAGTTCAGTCGTACTTGTAGTTTTCTTTTCTTTTGGTGTATATTTTATTTTGATATGAAAAAAAAATGACAACTTCATCATAAATTCTCAGTTACTACATAACCAGAAAGTGCTGTTAAATTGATTTAAAACGCTACTGAACTCACCTGATCTGTGATGCAGCTTAAGAAGTAACACCAAAGCGTTCTGTGTCACTGATGTTTCATGAAATTTACAACTTTTTCCTGGTTATTCCCAGCCTATTAGCATCACTTAGTTACTTTAGCTGTTATTAGCATTAATTTGCTAATATTTATATATAATATTTTGATTTGTTTAATATGTAGGTTAGCTGTGATGTGTGTTTTCAGTGAGTTAGACATACTTCTTTTCTAAGTTCTGAGCTGCTGAGGGAAACTCTGCAGTTTTTGCCCAAAAACACCAGAAAAATATCAAACACTGCAACTTTGAGGTTATATTTTCCGATGCATTTTACTGTTGTCTGGTCCATGTAGTAGAGTAGTTCAGTCGTATTTGCTGTTTTCTTTTCCTTTGGTGTATATTTTATTTTGTTATGAAAAAAAAATGACAACTTCATCATAAATTCTCAGTTACTACATAACCAGAAAGTGCTGTTAGATCAATAGAACACATTACTAAACTCATCTGATCAGTGATACAGCATGAAAAATAACTCCAAAGGGTTTCGGGTCATTGTTATACCCGGCCTGTTAGCATCACTTAGCTACATTAGCTGTTATTAGCATTAATTTGCTAATCTCTATAATATAACTGGAATCATTTTGATGTGATGTGTGCTTTCATGAGTTAGACCTACTTCTTTTCTAAGTTCTAAGCTTGTAGACCCTTGACATCTTAGTTAGGAGGGGTGAGTTACTGAGGGAAACTGTGGAGTTTTGCCCAAAAATACCAGAAAAATATAAAACGGTGCAGCTTTGAGGTTATATTTTCCAATGTATTTCAGTGTTGTCTGGTTAACGGCAGATTACTGGATGGGAGTCTACTCAGCATTGTACTGTTACATAATGCAGCGAGTGTCGCACCAAAGCGTTATTGTAAACATGACAGAAATGTCTGCGATACAAAGGCTGCCGTCGCTCCCCTCCTGTCCTCAGATGTGTCATGGGAAAATGCAGTACAGACCTCGTATTTTTACTTTAACTTTGATTCCAGTTCGACTCGAGCTTCTCCGTGTGCAGATATTCTTGGCCTATGGGGCATGTGAGAGATGAAAGAGAATCCAGCTTTGTAGTGCATCTGAAGTGGATTACCAAATATACTGGAAAGTAGTCCCTCCTAAATGAAGGAGGTTAATCTGCAACGGAGCAGATCTTATCTCCGGCTTATCATTCGTCAAATCAAAAAGCTTTCTGTAGATGTGAGAATGTCATTCTCAGCATGTCTTCATGAAAGGATCATTCATTTACAGAGAGCACACAGCCCCCAAAAACAGCGAGTTCAGCTTTAATGCAGCTACGTTTAACTGTCAGACGCTGTATTCCTGACCTTTGTCTTTGATTTCACACTAATTGATGTTCAGAAAAGGGGGTTCTGTGTTTCAGTAAATAACAGCAGGGGAGGAAGAAAACAGGAATGGGATGTAGGCATAAGCTCCACCAAGAATAACTCAGACTGTCTGACTAATTACAATGATCGTGATACAACCTTTGCAACTAAACACATATATTTAGCCCTGTTGAAACCTTCATTACAGCACACAATTATAAACTTAAATAGATGTTCTGCACAGATGTAGACAATAAACATCAGTTGTCAAAGTGGAGGATGGGTCTAATGCAGTGAGGCTTGTACAGAATAGACTGCATGGAACAGACTGACATTATTTTTGGGGGCATTTTGTTGTACGTTTTTCACCCAGGGGTGGGGTTATGTTCTGCAGGTTAGAGCTGGGTGTCAAACTCATTTTAGTTCAGGGGCCACATACAGCCTGATATCGTCGGCTTCCTGATAAAACCTGCTATGTGACTTTTGGCAAATTTTACAGGAGAAACAAAAAACTGTTTATATAACAGGAAACTGTGAAATATGACAAAAAAAATCTGGTCCTTTAATGTTGGTACTCATGATGGAATGTAAACAACTTTCACAGGAGACTGAAATTTGAAGCTATAATAGGAGAGATAGCAGGTTTTTATTCCCAACCAAAAATGTCACTTACCAGGTTTTATCAGGAAGCCGACGATATTTACATTTACATTTATGCATTTGGCAGACGTGTTTTTCCAAAGCGACGCACAGGGGGAGACCAATCTAATCAATCAATCAAATTTTATTTATATAGCGCCAGATCACAACAAAAGTTATCTCATGACACTTATATAGAAATATATAATAATTATATATAATAATTATATAAATATATACACACACATGCACACACACACACACACACATAGATATGATAAAAGGACCAGTAAAATAATATAAACAAGAAAAGCACTCGGAGAGTGCAGACCTCCACCAAGGCAGATCAGTCACCCACCCCCCCCCCCCCCCCCCCCCCGCCGATCACCACCAAAATTTAATCATTTCTTCCTTGTGCCAGTATCAACATTTCCTGAAATTTTCATGAAAATCCATCCATAAATTTTTGAGTTATCTTGCTAACAATCAAACAAACATGCACACACACATGCAAACACACAAAGCAAAGTGATCACAATACCTCCTGACGAGGTAATAATAGGATAAGAACTTTTGTGTGAAAAAAGTAAATTCCGTAATAAAAATGTTTACATCTACGAATTGTACTTGAACATAACATGAACAAATATGAACAACCTGAAAATTCTTTAGTAAGATAAGTGCAATGTTAACAATATTACTCCTTAGTTTATCATTTATACATGTGAATGACAACTTACAGATCACAGTGGATCTACAAATACACAAAACATTGAATAACAGACAATATTATTACAATTCCACATAAGGCTCTTAAGACTTTTCAGATATTCACATTTTTTGTAAAGGGCTAGTCTGTAAATGTAAACATTTTTGTGTAATTTTACTTTTTTTTTTACATTAAAACAAAGTCAAATTTCATTATTCATAGTTTATCATGACAGTATTTTACTGGTCTGATGCACTTTAGATTGAATTGACTTAAAATGATTTTAACATCCTTGATTGTTCATATCTTCAGTGTAATTTCTGCATTTCACAAATTCATCCCAGGGGCCGGATTGAACCCTTTAGCGGGCCAAATGTGGCCCCCAGGCCACATGTTTGACACCTGTGGGTTAGGGGATGGTGTATTATGACACCAGAACCCACATGAACCCATAAAGACCCAAACACCTACCATCGACCAAAGCCATCTACTGATCTAAAATGTTTAATCCCTGTTGATCTGCTAATGATAAATGAAAATAATTGGTGTAAAATGCAGGTTTTCGTATTTTCATGTTCATTATATGACCCATTTGGACGTTCAGAGGCTCTGTAGTGAATGTGGAAACACCGTCATCTTCTACAACATTAATTCACCAGTAAAACCCATGGAGTTGGATCAATGACAGTGGTTGGAGACTTTTGATTTTATGTTAAATTCATGATATTTTTGCTGCAAAAGTGACTTTTTTTCTCAGTTGAGTTTGATAGACATATCACCGTTCAATCATTTCGATGGGCTGGTTAAAATGATTGGATGGTGTTTTTTCAGTCCTGTCTGTTCCACAGGTGAACAAATATTTTTTGTTTTTGTATTAGAGCATTTAATTACCCTCCGGTATCCCATCCAGCAAGGCCCTTACTCAACACCAAGTGGGCCTTTTTGGCACACTTGTGGAATAATGTCAAAAAAAAATTTCATACAGTTTGTTTTTAATTCTTTTACACTTTTTTCTATTTCATCAACTTGAGCCGTAAATAAAAATACCATATACTCAGTAATTGTCACATTTTTTAACCCTTTAAATGTCGTATTTGTAATGGAAACAAACCATTTTTTTGGGAGGGGGGGGTGCAAAAAAAACACACAAAAATATTTTTTCAATATACTGCATAAAAAGTGGATCACATATTTGATTTTTTCATCCTGGCATATGTCAATGATTAACTCCAACAATGGTTAATTTGCATTATTATTTTTGGCGCTAGGTCAAATGTTCAAAAATACTAGCATCTGTCACCAAGTGTGCGTAAAATGCACACCTATAAATCAAACTATTAAATATTATATATTGATTTATTTTTCTGTTCTAATTTGATTTTATTTTTGTAAATCAAGGTCAGTCCTAATCATATAGATCAAATGGAAGAAATAGTGCGTTTTAGGCACACTTGGGAGACAGATGCTAGTCTTGTAATTTTCTTTTGTTTACAATGTGCAAATTTTAGTTGGTGGCCGGAATTTTAAAGATTGTGCAAAAATGAACAACTTTGGAATTCTAACCTTATTTAAATTGTGAAAAATAATATGAAGTTTTTTAACAGAAAGTGCAAAGTGTGCCTAAAAGGCGCACCCGGATACTGGAGGGTTAGCTGGTTGTTATCTGGGTGTGAAGGGGATTTTCAGTAATGTAGTAAACAGTGCTCCAGGAAAACATCTCCCACCCCACCTTCAATATAGTAGTAATAGTGGTAGTAGTTTGGTAATTTAGTATTTGTTTTTTAATTTAGTTCTTCTAATTAGTAGTTTGGCTCTTTGTTTCCCTCCGTGTACATTGTTTTGTTACATAAGAAAAAAATGCTACAACCTTTGTGACTGAACGCATATATTCCTCCCTGTCGATGCCTTCATTACAGGACATAATTATAAGTTTAAATAGATGTTCTGCACATATAAAGACAACAAACATCATTTGTCAAAGCAGAGGATGAATCCAATGCAGTGAGGCTTGTACAAAATAGACTGTTTGGAACCAACTGACTGAATAAAAGATAACATAACAATACTAATAATAACTTTATTTATATAGTGTCATTAAAAACTGAGTTTACAAAGTGCTTTGACAGACAAAGCAGAAGGACACAACAGCAGGATACCCAGGAGTCAGAATAACAACAGAGGGCCAAACAGGAGGACGGAATTAAACTGAAATTGAAATGAAACAAGACGCAAGCAAGGCTGGAAAAACAATAAATGCACACGAGTAAACAATAATTGGTTTATCAACAAGTGGAAGCCTTTTATTTCACCTTTTAACAATCTGTATTTATTAACTGGGATCCTGATAAATTGTCTTCTGCACTGTAAGCCCGGAATTTGTATTTACTAAAATGCTTTAATTACAATGCACTTAAATTATTTAAGTTTTATGATGTTACTATAAAATGTTCAGTATATTCTACTAATTTGTAGACATAGTTGAAAGTACGAAAAAGTTTAAGTTGAATGGAATTAAATCACTAAGTTTTAGTCATGACCACACTTTTTTATCTTTGCATTGCATTGTGGGTATTGGGCATGTTGTTGAAAATATGTTATTTTTCTGTGCAGGGGTTCAGCGGGGTTGTGGTGTTAGTGTTAATTTGGATTTAATGTGTGTGTGGCAGTGTTTATTGGCCTTTTTGTGTTTGTTTTTGTATTTTTGTAGAGCTGCACCATGAGTCAGAGCCAGAGGAAGAACAATGGCTTTCCTGTTCATCTAGGACTGTTATTGTACAATGGAAATATTAATGTCATGTAAAATTAAAAGCACTTCCTGTACTGGCAATTGATGTTGAGCTGATTTTCATTCTTGCTACAATATATTAAGTTGAATAATTTCATAACTATTATGGTCAGGAGTAGGATTTTGAGTTTGATTATTTTAACAAAAGTTGTTTAATCAATGATAAATTAATCTGGCTACAACTGAGAAAATGAGTCAGTGTAACCTAAAATGCTGAGTTGAATGGTTGGATAGTGGGGTTGATTTTACAACAGATTTAAAGTACAAATAACTTGTCTTTTAGTGTTCTCTACTTAATAGTTTAAGTTCAAAACTTTTAGCATTAAAGTTGAACCTACTTAAACCAATTGATTAGTCGATCATTACTCAGATCATTTAAGTGCAATCACTTGCCTCAAATTTTTTGAGTAAACTCTACTTATCCGGGCTTCCAGTGCACATGTACATGGTGGTTTACAGTAAAAACACTCTGCAGCAGTATTCTGTTTCATGCATGACCACCCTTTCATGCATGAATTATGAGAACTTTAATCAATTTTTTTTTCTAAGTGTTTTTATCCTTCTTTAGACACGAAAAAAAGAATGCAACTGAAAATTCTTTTATGAACCTATTTTTCATGGAGTTCCAAAAATGTCCACTCAGCTTGACAGACACCATGCATTTAATTTTTGAAGCAAAGAAGCATATATTTATTGATATACTGTGTGAAAACTATGAAATAAAAAAACATTTTTAATGCTGCCAATCTGCTGTTTTCTCACATTTTAACATACTCTAATACTAGTCAATACTCACTTCATGGAGATAATATGCAAAATAATAAAAAATAAATAAATACATAAAAAAAAAACTTTTAATTGCAGTTTAGTAACAATAACAAGCAATTAATTTACACTCAAACATATTACTGCAGATCAGGTTTATGTAGAACAGCAAATTTACAGTAATGGTAAGAATGTCAGTGTTTGGGATGATGCATTAGTGTCCATTGTTTTGGCTGATATGGAACTAAAACAACAAAACCCATGAATCTACAAGAGAACAGCTGGAGAATAACTGTCCACTGTAGTGACCAGTATGCATGAAAGGGTTAAAATGATTTTAAGGCTTCTAATGTGGATGGATAGGACGTTCTATGTATTTAATTTAACCCATAAACACCCAAACATCCACCGCTGACCAAAACCATCTACTGATCTAAACTGTTTAATACCTGTTGATCCACTAATCCTATCAATACATGTGAATAATTGGTGTAAAATGTTTTTTCATCTTTTCATGGTCATCAGATATGACCCATTTGGACGTTTAGAGGCTCCGTGGTTACCGTGGAAACGCCGTCTTCTTCTACAACATTGATACACTAGTAAAACCCATGTAATTTGACAAATGACAGTGGTTGGAGACTATTGATTTTATGTTTAGTTCACGATATTTTTGCTGAAAAGGGACTTTTTTCCTCACTTTTTTTCTGATTTGATCTGATAACCTTTGAATTTACTTTGAAATTTAATGAACATCTACATGATCAGTGAATCAAATATAGGAAAATGCATGATTTCCACTGAGAAAACTCAAAATACAGAGGATAATATTACAATAAATGGTGATAAAGTTGGATCAGTGACAGTGGATGGACACATTTTGTTTATGTTCATTTAAAGGGGTCATATTTTGCTAAACCAACTTTTATTAGTCTTTGGTTCATTTATTTGTGTATTTTGACCTTGATAGTTCAAAAGTTTGAATTTGAACCCTCCAGGTGCTGCAAAGCTATTTTTTATATTCGTTAAAAAATGCAAAAATCAAGTGGATTTCTACAAACCGTTTAAATTCTCGCTTAATTTGTTATGTTTGAACACCATTACTTACATTAGTACCATTACTTCATGGTACCTAACAAAGCAGGTACACTCACTGTAACTGTCTTGTAATGTGTGTGGAAATGACCAAACATAGTCACTTGCCCAATAAAGGGTTTAATGATAACGGTAGTAGTATTAGTAGTAGTAATAGCAGAATTAGATTAGTTCAGTAGTATTTGGTCTTTTTTTCCTTTTGTGTATATTTTATTTTGTTATATAGCCTATGAAAAAATTGACAACTTCATCATAAATTCGCAGATACTATACATAACCAGCAACAAAGTGCTGTTAAATCGATATAAGACATTGATAAACTCAGCTGATTAGCGATACATGCATAAGAAGTAAATCCAAAGGGTTCTATGTCACTGTTGTTTCATGAAATTTACAGGGTTTTTTATATTATTTTTATTGCAGTTTTTTGTTTTTCATTCAACAGAACAAACTGTCTGCAAAAGACTAGACGCAAAACAAAACATACACAACAGCTCTTACGTAATAAAAAATACAAATAAATAAATAAACCTAGCTTAGTACAAAAGGTGGTAGGTCAAATGTTTTCATGCTTATACCTGGTTTGTTAGCATCACTTAGCTACATTAGCTGTTATTAGCATGAATTTGCCAATATCTATCATACAACTGGAATCACTTTGATTTGTTTCATGTGTAGGTTAGCTGTAGTGTGTGTGTTTTTAGTGAGTTAGATGTGCTTCTTTTCTCAGTTCTGACCTTATGGGCCTTTGACATCTTTGTTGGGAGGGGCAAGTTGTCAAGGTGAGGAGCCGAGGAAACCAAAATAACACATATGTGCCTCTGGGCCGTTGTTGTAAATAGATGTTGCTAAAATATGATGTGTTGAACAGCTACATCAACTGTTAGTCTCTTATTCTGTTATTAGTGTGAACTTTTTTACTTTTATTTAAATTAACAACATGGGAAAATGTGTCAGTAGACGTAAGGATGTCACATATTGTGTTTAATACACACGTCTGATCACACATTTGATTATTGCTAATATTACAGCTTCTGAAACACTGAAAAGACTTCCACAGAGTGTGAGCGTAGTGTCTCTCTTCGATCCTCAGTGTGCATTTTAAGGAGGTGAGACGTCCTTGAAGGTGGAACATATTGATTCGACACAAACAATCGCCCATTGAGCTGCTTTTACAAGTTGAGGAGGTGAAAAATAAGGAATAGAGAAAAGTTTACAGTGTCAGCCAAGCAAGTTTCATTTCTAACCTCTTATTCATATATAGCCCAGGTTTCTTGCATTACTGCAGTTTTTATTATTATTATTATTATTATTATTATTATTATTATTATTATTATTATTACCTCCACCAAGGAGGTTATGTTTTTGCCAGTGTTGTTTTGTCTGTCTGTCTGTCTGTCTGTCTGTCTGTCTGTCTGTCTGTCTGTCTATGTGCAAGACAGCTCAAAAAGTCATGGACAGATTTGGATGAAATTTTCAGGAAATGTTGACACTGGCACAAGGAACCAATAATTAAATTGTGGTGGTGATGGGGGAGGGCACTGATCTGCCTTGGCAGAGGTCTGTGCTCTCTGAGTGCTTTTCTAGTTATGATTATTATTATTATTATTATTATTATTATTATTATTATTATTATCATTACCCCACCCCTCGAAGGGGCGGCAGCAGCTATTGTTTGGTTCGGTTTGTTTGTTAACATTCTAGCAGCAAAACTACTGGTTGAATTCATACCAAATTTGGTTTATAGATTGCCAGTGATCCAGAATAGATCCGATTACATTTTGGGAAAAGTAGATCAAAGTTTCAATTTTTTTAGGAATTTTTAAAATCTTTTTCCTTCTCCCATTTACTTACATGTCTATGAAAACATCAATTTTATTTGAGTTTACTTCAAACTTGGCATATATATAGAGGCAATTGATATGCTGACATCAGCACATGCATAGACATGATGACATCAGCTGATCGATGCCAAAATAAGCTACAATGCATGTGAGGGGCAGGGTTTGTTGTGCCTGGAACCACTTGTTTTATATTGTTTTTTGCACTATCTTTATGCATGCACATTATTCTGTCACTGCCTTGACCACTGAATTTCCCTGTTGTGGGCTCTATAAAGTCTAATCTAATCTAATATAATGTAATATAATGTCCTCCTGAGACCCAGGGAAGTGAAAGTTTTAGCTTCTTTACATTAAACACTTGTCTTAATTGGAAACTGTATAATGCAACAATTTTTTCAGATACATTTTAAAAATTATTTCTATTTTTTAAAGTAGAAATTTTAAAAAAGTACAAATAATTATTTCTATTTATTTATACTTTTTTATATAGAATGTCCTTTGCAATGGACAGCATTTTTTAAGCAAAACTGTGAAACATTTGTCCCCTACAGAATACAAAAATACATTGCTGGGTCTCAGAAGGACATAATATAATATAATATAATATAATATAATATAATATAATATAATATAATACGGGGTTAATTCTCCATTCAGTTCTCCTTGACCACAGTGTTGATGAACATCTGCTCTTAATGTATGCTATGTGCTAATGCTAATTGCTAATGCTAATGCTAGGTAAAGTGTGTATTTTAGGACAGTAAAGCTGATGGCTGATTTAAAATAGAGTAAAAATAAAGAAGATAATTTGTTGTTAAACTGGGGAATCCAAACCCAGCTGAACTGAAGATTCTTTGCAGCTTCAATAAATCCAGACTTACTGTAGCTTTAGAGCCCTTTTGGTGGGAAATGTAGTTTATTCATTCATTTAACATAAAACTAAAATATACAGGCCTGTTTTAAAGTCCTAGTCCAACATTTTATTTGTTGTTTTAGTAAAATTCTAATGACCACATATGTATTTCTCAGTCTCTGTATTTAGATCCAATCTGGATATATGTGAAGTATGATCAGCCGGAAAGTATTTAGTGTGATCTCATTTACACGGAACATGTCTTTAACCCTTTGTTCAGACAATATGACATTTATGACATTAATTTTCTGATGTTTTATACCAGGTTTCATTCAACACATGTCAGATGTTTCTAACTGTTTGTGCTGCTTCTTGTCATGGGCCAGAGGTCACAATAAATAGTGAGTTTAACCTTTTAGAACATATTTACTTCAGTTTTTTTTTGGTGTGGATGTTAACTGCACATATTTCCTGTATTTTCTTGTTATATATGAAGACAAGAATGAGAAATAAATATGTAAGCATAAAAACAACACAGTTAAAGATGGAAAAAACATTTGCACATTCCTGTACTTTTGTATCTCATCAAACTGACTTTATTAAATTTAACAAGTGTTTATGCAAATGTTGGCTTCTCTTGTACAATTTTCTACCATTCACATGTTTTCCCATAATCCCATGAGGCACAGCAAAACAGTTAAGACTTTGACTACCTATGATCCTTCAAACCTCCGCAAACCAACGTCTGATGTTAAAGCGGCTCCATCCAGTCAGTCTATGATCCTGATTAATCTATATATCCACAATTTGAATGCTCATTTTTCAGCTATTTTATGAAAAGTATCAGTGTTTTTTTTACTTCACAGCATATTGAGTTTAATTTCAAAGATTCACAGCGGCTCGGATGATCAATTATTTCTCTAATTTCTGTGTACACTGAAACGCCTTCTGTCTGACAAAGACAAGAAACTTCACAACACAGAAATCATTCATGTATAAATCAAATGTGGAGGCAAGTTTGAAAAAAAAAAAAAAAAAGCAGAAGAAAAATCAAAGCTTTGTTAGTAGGAACTGAGTGTAAATGAAAGGCCCTATGAAGAACGAGTTGAATGTTAAAGCCGACACTCCCTGTGTGCTGTCGCTCTGCAAAACGTCGACAGCTACGGGTCAAACATCCCTGTAGAAACTCTGACAAGTGTTGCAGGAAATGAACAATGCACCTGGAGAGGAAATTAAAAATTAAATGGGTCCTATACGACAGTGCCAACACTCCAACATCATAAAGTGGCCCCTGATATCTGAGGTGATTACATCGGAGCCGGTGTGTACATATGAATCTCGGGCACATCTCGCATCCTGAACCATTTGTCAGAAGTGTGTAATGAGGTAATTCATGTGTTTTTGTTATTCCTGAATCCGAGCCACGTTTCCAGTTCAGAGCGGGTCATTGTGTGCCAGTGGAGCTGTCCATGGTGCTGAAAACACTGACGACAACAATAACACTGAATACTGAGGTTTTTACAGTTACATTAAGGAACCACATCATAATGGAAAAGTGTAAAAGTACTTTTGTGCTGAAGATTTCTAAAATATAACAATCCTGGTTTGAATTTGGTTAGTTTAAAATAGTTTCCACACAGTTTTTGGAAACATATTTGTGTAGTTTTTATGAAAACACGGACACTCTAGACTTGAGAGGCCTCCTCAGTCAGTGTGAAAATGCATTTATGTCATTTTCAGCTGATTTTATCCTGAAACTCATCCATAGAATTACTGATAATTAAAAAAAAAACATTAGGTGTAATTTATTTATAAGAAGTGTAGCTGTCGAAACTCACTATAACATCCATGAAAATGCATGAAATGTCAGGAGTTAAAGGCCAAGTGTATACGTAGCCACATATTTATATAAACCAGTGTTTCTCACTGGGGCAGTACCGCACTCCAGGGGGTGTTGGGACACCACTGGGGGGCATTTGGAATGGCCTGGTCTTCCCCAATAAGGTATTCCCCCCCCCCCCCCCCCCCCCCCGAGTCTTTGGTGGTAGCGTCCATCTTTGGCTTGGTGTGAGTGTGCCTGAAGAAAGCCATGTGGCTTCCCTTTTTTTGAATAAAACTTTGTGTTCTCCTTTAATTCCTAAACAGTTTGCCATTATGAAACCAAATTTTAGACCAGTGTGTCTCAACCTTTTTTGAACAAACGGCCCTTTTTAGCACCATGAGCCTCCTGCCAGCCCTAAAAAATAAATTGCAATCAAGGGATCGAGGGGCAGATGATCTGACGAAGCGGGCACGGAAATTTGCCATTGACATAACATGCTGCTTGATACTGATACTTATACAGACTCACGCCCCCCATTTCGGTCTCGGCGCCCACCTCTCAGCTTTCTTGTTCTGAACACCCCCCACACACACACACACACACAGTTTCCCATCACCCCCTGGGGTGTGATACCACCCCCCTTGAGAAATGCTGTTTTGAATGTTTATAGTATAATAAAATGGACATTACTGTGATAAAAAAGTGGAAAACATAATCATGAGTGTATGTATTCCTGTAGATACAACGATAAGGTGCTGTGCTGTGAAAATTTTTAAAAATGACTCATAAAAGTGCTTGAATTTGACCTTGAAAAAAGTGTCCGAACCCTGAATGAAGAATTATCCATGACAGTAGAGATGACCTGAGGGTCTTCAACCTGTGATCGTCTCATTAAAACTGTCACTTTAGCCAAAAAACCTGAATCCAAACCAACAAACTAAATCTCACCTTACGGTAACGTTGAACATTAATTAATTCAGTGTGAGTTGAGAAAACAAACCAAAGACTCTGAGACGGACCATCATTAGTTTTGTTGTGTGACTTCAAATAGTTAGTGTCGCTGAGGAAACGTGTAACAATAGCAGGTCTAGTGTTGATCATTAGCCTCGACAGGCAAAGGTCATGTGATTTATCAGGAATACGATGGAAAAAAAACATTAAAAAATGGACAACTGTGACGAGACAGAATGGACAATTAGACCTCAAGACATGTTTTCCACAGTCCGGCCAAAAACAAGAGTCACACTTGTACTATTTGACTGCACCACCTTTGGTTTGGATTACAGGAGACATTCACTGGATTTAACGAAGCGAATAGTCCAGATCCTTCCATGAGTCAGTGCTGCAGTGGTTAATAATGTTCCAGCTGCAACAGGTTATTTAACTCAAACTGTTGTAAGTAGCCTCTCGTATCTCTGATGTCTAAAAGATTGAACAATGCCAGGATTGATCAGGTTATCAACCTTGTGACAGAATAGTTCAGGGAGAATGAGACATAATTTTCACACAGTAGCCCCTTTTCCACAGCACTTCTGTTACAGGAATATTTCGCCTTTATTCCGGAATGATGTCTGTGTAAACAAAATGGTGGATCATTTGGTCCCACCTCTGTAACACCTCTGGAGGTAGTAACAGAACCCTGATTAAGGTGGAACCATGATTCCGGAATGCTATGTAAAAGGAGCACCTATCATTATGCAACCAAGGACTGATGTTTTGACGATGTATTGCGTGTGCGACCCCCAACACCGCAATGCTCGGGGTATTTCCCACAAGCAAGTTATGCGTCACACTGTACGCTGCGCTGCGTCACCACCCCTTTGATTCCAGAACGCAGGTCTGCTGTGTAAAAGTCCAGTCTGTCTCACCTCTGTTACTCCTTTGGCTTGGCTGTGGAAATCGGTCAATGGTGGAAAAAAGGTGGGTTCGCATTCTCACCTTTTTTCTGGGATCTCTGTGTAAAAGTGGTTATAGTTTAGCCACCGTTAAGTCCAGACTAAATTGGGATGTAAATGAAGACTTGATGAAGCGGTCCGATTCTCCATTATCAATAATCAAAAATGAATGCAACTTTGAATAAAAAAAAATGTTATGAACCTTATTGTGACACTACATAAACATTATTTGGCAAAACGGATGTTTCAGTGCATGTCTCCTGTTATCAAAAACAGAGGTGGTGCAGTCAAATATTGCATGTGCGACTTTTTTAGTTGGGCAGTGTCCATCGCTTCAGTCTTTTTAAAGTAGTGTCTGAAAACTCTAGTATCCTTCTGTTGCGTTTAAAATGCGTTTTAATTTAATTTTTTTAAATTTTTTTATTTAACCTTTATTTAACCAGGTAAGTTAGTTGAGAACTGATTCTCATTTACAATAACGACCTGGCCAAGAGGCAGCAAACAAACAGAATGAATAGCAGCACAGGTTGCATGTACAAATGACAGAACAGATTAAGAATTTTATTTCTGAAGCAAAGAAACATGAATTTACTGTCATGCTGTGTGAAAACTAATGCTGCTAATCTGATCTTTTCTCACATTTTAACATACAATAATACTAGTCATTACTCACTCAGATAATATGCAACAAAAAAACTTATTGTTAAAAAAAACCAAAACTGTTAATTACAGTCTAATAATTAGAAATTGATTTACACTCAAATATGTTACTGCAGGTCAGGTTTATCAAGGACAGGAAAGTTACAGTGATGGTATTAACTGCAGTGTATTATGGGATGGTGCAGAAGCGTCCACTGTGTTGGCTGGCATGGAACTAAAACAACAAAATCCATGAATATACAAGAGAACAACTGGAGAAAAGCTGTCCACTGTAGTGACCACGATGCATGAAAGGGTTAATTGTGTTGTATTTTGCATGAGCAAACAAACTCAAGAGAGAAGGGAATATATATGCACTTAACATGTTTGTTGCAAGCTGGGTGACACATTAGCTGAAGTGCTAGCAGAATCCCCGACTAATGTATGCTTTGCATTAATGTGGTATTTAAAGCCGGAAGTGCTTTGGCGAAAAGAAAACTCTGTCCTGCAGAGTGTGTATAATACTTTTTGTCGGTCGACTGTTCAGTTGTTTTTCTTGTCATCATATTTCCATCCAGAGGACCAATGAGCTGTTGAGCATCTTCCATCTTTATTGGTTGGTTCTGCTGCCTGTCCCTATCAACTACCCATTTGCGCATATGCAACGGTAACTGAACTTGGACAATTTGCCCAAATTGCATCGGTAGAGATGTTCAGAGTCATTCTGCACTGTAGATGGGTTAATTGTGTTAAAAAAAATTTAACCCTATAACACCAAACGTATCATATTTGATACATGAGTTTTGAAGCCCTCTATATGATCAGTGTGATACTTTTTTCTTGAAAAACCTGATGTATACAATTAGATACATGCAATACACAGATAATCCACCAGGGGGAGGAATTCATTGACCAGAGGCCTTTCAGTGACACTACAAGACTGTCATTAATGAGGAAGGAGGAAGAACTTTGACAATTTTGAAAAGGAATTACCAATTTGTCAGACATGTTTGTGTTATATTATGTTTTTGTTGGTTCAAAAATAATAATATTTGATTATTGAGACCCGATGTATCAAATATGATACAAAATTGAAACTCCTACATGGAAATTGATATTTGAAAAAAAAATGTTTTTGGTTGTTCAGAAGGACCAATAAAGGCTCCAGTTTCAAAGAACTGGAATTTTCTGTCAGTGGTTTAATGGCTCAGGCTTTACAGGGTTAATCAGATTAATCATGATGATGGATTAAAACTCAACACATTAATTTTGACAGTCTTAATATGAACTTTTTTTTTTTTTTAAGTTAGTATCCCCCAAAAATGACTTCATCTGTATATTTACAATTTCTCAGGACTGATCAGAATGTTTTGGTGTTTTCACATATCCTCAACTAACCCTGATCCACATTGATTTAACTCTGGAAAAATGTATTATGAAACTATTTTCAGCCGCTATATGCATTCGAGTTAAATGAGAACACAAATTCTAGCATCTATTGACATTTCTCCCACATTCCAAATAAATGATAGTCATTTACAGCATTTATTTGCAGAAAATGACAAGCGCTTTCAGACTGCCAGTAAAATATTTGCTGTTTATATTCAAGTTTAAAGTATTAAATAATATTCAGCGTTCAGAAATCAATGTGTTTTGCAGTCATTTGGATTTTTTCAGTCACAGCTCTCAACGCTCTGTCCTCCGATCTTCGCTGTTGGCTTCTTTATGTCACTAGCACATAAGGTCAAAGGTCAAAATGTTACCGCACAATTAAGCCAGTTTGTCCCGGCCCGATGAAGTTTATTTCTTGGGTTTCCGCTGTGAATGCCAGGGATCAGGAGGTATAAATGTAAGAAAAAATATGATATAAATAATGCAATATAAAATGTCAAACTGTATTTTCCGCTCCATGCAGTCAGGCTGATAGTGTGAAGTCATGCAGGGGCAGTGGATTAGATCTGCTGATCAGGATGATGGCCCGAGGATAAAAACTGTCCCTGAACCTGGAGGTCTGGATGTCACACACTCCTGTACGTTCTGCCAGAGGGCTGAAAGGAGGAAAATCTAGTGTTGTGAGTGGGTGGAGTCTTTTATGATCCTGCAGGTTCCTTCTGTGGGCTCTTCAGATGTCCTGCAGATATGGTAAGGACACACTGAGGGGGGTTTAAAGCAGCCTTAGCCGTTTTCTGCAGGTGGTTCATGGCAAGTGGGGTTTATTATATCTATTCTGGGCTTTGAAGATTTAAAGTTGCACTTCAGTACACTTCAGCAATTACCATTCAGCATATTATAAATCAACAATTCTACAGTGTACCCACTCTAACCACACACCGAGGAAAACGTGTGAGAGCTGTAATTACTAATCACCGTTCAGATTACAGTCGTTTCTATAGGTTTTCAGAGGGTTTGTGGTCTGATCTAATATGTACAGGTCAGTGTTTTTCAAATTTGGGGTCGGGACCCCACGTGGGGTCGCCTGGAATTCAAATGGGGTCACCTGAAATATCTAGTAATTGATTTAAAAAAAAAAAAAAAAAAAAAAAAAACTTACTAATAAAAAATGTGAGTTGAAAGAGAAAATCACAAACATAAACGACATGACAAACTGTGAGTCTGAAACTGAAGCACTGTGGTTCTGTTTATCTGTCAAATGTTCATTGTGGTCGGTTTCAGATGCTGCAGCTCTTTCATAATTCATAGTTTGAGTTCTTGTTTGTTCAGTATTAATTATCAGTCTTGGAAATCCAAGCTGGACTGACTGTACATATCCTGACCAAGGAAAAGAAAATTCTCACTTTGTGCAGTAATCTACACCTGGCTTTTCTACCTCCGTCCATAATAATATACATTATATAGACTAAATGTTGTCTAAAATTAACATGTATTTGCAACATAGTATAGCAAACTATTACATGATCAAAAACAAATTAATTTTAGCAAAAAAAAAAAAGTCTCCATTTTGAATGTCTGGGGTCGCCAGAAATTTATGATGTTAAAATGAGGTCAGGAGTTAAAAAAGTAAGTAAGTAAGTACATTTTATTTATAGAGCACTTTTCACAGACAGAGTCACAAAGTGCTTTATCAAATCAAATCAAATCAAATTTACAGAAACCCAACAGAATCCTCCAGGAGCAAACACTTGTGATTGGTGATAGCAGCGAGGAAAAACTTCCCTTTAACAGCAGAAACCTGGAGCAGACCCAGACTCCTGGAGGATGGACGTCTGCTTTGACCAGCTGGGGTTAAAGAGAGAGAGTAAAGGAGGAGAAAAGAGAGAGCGATAGAGAGAGACTGGGGGAGAGGGGGGAGGTAGGGGAGACACATGGAGTACATGTAACAATGTAAAGTAGCAACTTTACATTGTGAAAAACCAATAAAACAGTGCAAGTAAAATACAATTAGACTGCCCGTAAAACACAATAAAGTACCATTAAGACAGTTTAAAATATGATGAATACATAAAGTGCAATCAGTTTGTGGTGGCCCTGAGTCAGGTGGGAAATTAAAAAGCCTGTTTGAACAGGAGGGTTTTGAGGTGTTTTTTTAAAGCTCTCTGCAGAGTCCATGGACCGTAGGTGTAGAGGCAGGTCATTCCACAGACGTGGTGCTCCAGCTTTAAAGGACCTGTCACCACATGTGCTGAAACAGGTGGGTGGGAAAAGGTTGGGAACCACTGGTATCGGTGCATGTAGGTGGGTGTTGGCCAGTGTTGTGCAAGTTACTTCCAAACTGTAATCCATTACATCAGTGTTTCCCAAACTTTTTTGACTCGTGACCCCATTTTAACATCACAAAAAATTGAGAAAAAAGTAACTTTTTCAGCAAAAATATCATGAATTAAACATAAAATCAAAAGTCTCCAACTACTGTCATTTGTCAGATTGCGTGGGTTTTACTGGTGAATCAATGTTGTAGAAGATGACAGTGTTTCCACGGTAACCACGGACCCTCTAAACATTCAAATGGGTCATGTAATGAACACAAAAATAAGAAAACCTGCATTTTACGCCGATTATTTTCATGTATTGATAGGATTAGTGGATCAACAGGGATCAAACATTTCAGATCAGTAGATGGCTGTGGTCGATGGCAGGTGTTTGGGTCTTTATAATCCAGTTATCCCCAAACCCAGTGGTTCCCAACCTTTTTTGGCTCGTGACCCCATTTTAACGTCACAAATTTCTGGTGACCCCAGACGGTTGGCTAAACACCAACAGGAAATAGAACTTTACAGATGCATTCTTGATTCCTTAATGTGTTGTTTTTTTTTTTTAGTTTTTTTCATTTTAGCAATTAAATCATGGGCAAAATATGTGTTGTAATGCAAGCGCTACTGAACATACATACACCTCTCTCCATGTCTGGTTTGCTATTATACGATTAGCCTATTTATTTATTTATTTCTTCTTTTTTTTTTTCCTCCTCTTCTTCTTCTTTCTTTTATATCTTATTTTTATTCTAGGAAATGTTATAGTACTTTAAGAATGTAAGAATGTTTTTATGTATTTGTCTGTAATCGTTCAGCCTGAGTAAACTGTCCTATATCTGTTATGTTTAATGGTTTTCTTCCAGTATATTAGTACTTTGTAATCTATGTGATGTTTTATTGTTAGTCATTTGTCCAGGACAACAGACAGAAATTAGCTTTTATGCTAAATCTGATGCATGCATCGTGTTCTTTGCAACTAATGCCAATACGCAGTGTCCTGAAACTAAATAAATAAATACAGATAAATACATGTACAGAGTAAAATATTACTGAAAATTGATTAGTAATGTCTTACACCAGGGGTGTCAAACTCATTTTGGTTCAGTTCCATATTCAGCCCAATTTGATCTCAAGTGGGCCAGAACCAGTAAAATAATGACTTAATAACCTATAAATAATGACAAATCCAAGTTTTTCTTTTTGTTTTAGCACAAAAACCCCCCCAATTATATTATGAAAATATTTACATTTTACAAAAAATATGTGAATGACCTGAAAAAACATAAATTTGATTTGAAAAATTAGTGCAATTTTAACAATATTCTGCCTCGACTTATTATTTATACATGTACATTAAACACAATAATTCCATAAATATTTGGTAACAGGCAGAATATTGATAAAATTTTGGAGTTTGGAACTAAAATTTGAACAATTTCTACAATATTACATTTATTATTATCAACACAACTACTGATCACAGTGGATCCATAAATGCACAAAACATTTACTAACAGGCAGAATATTATTCAAATTAAACATTTTGGATTGTTCATCTTTGTTTTTATTTATGCATTTATTTGCATTTTATTGTGAAAGAATAGTTTTGTAAATGTAAATATTTTCACAGTGTAATGTTATTTTTTTTCACTTAAATTTTTTCCCACATAATTTTTCACAAAGAAAATTTGTCATTGTCATTATTTATGGGTTATTGTGTTATTTTTACTGTAGATCACATTGGTCTGTATGTGGAACCTGAACTACAATGATCTGGACAACCTGGACTGATCAGGTTCATTTTTTGCTCTTTCATCCCATGGGCTGGAATGGAACCTTTGACGGGCCAGATTTGGCCCCCGGGCCGCATGTTTGACACCTGTGTCTAACACTATACTGTGTTACAGCAAAAAGTAATCTGCTACTGTAATGCATTACTTTGCAACGTGTTACTCCAACAGTGGTGTTTGGTGGGTCTGGGGGTCTTCTCAAAATAAACTATTATGTATTTGACTAAAAAAGCATATTTCAGTCAGGGCCACTTTCAACAAACAGTAAAATATTTCAACTGCATAAGTTATAGAGCAGTCGGTTTGACACTGACAGGCAAAGTGGTATTAATGTTGATTATCTCGCTCCAATTGGACCTGTCAGTGGGTGGATATATAAGGCAGCGAGTGAACACGTAGACCTCGAAGTTGATGGGTTGGAAACAGCAAAAAATGGGCAAGAGTCAGGATCTGAGCAACTTTGACAAGGGCAGAATAATGATAACGCAGATGTTGTTCATTCAACCGGACCTCATCCAGTCCAACATCTATGGGAACAGAACATTATTATCACCTGTCGAATACTGTGGAAGACCCCCTTTTACGACAAAAACAGCTGACCCGAGGCCTAAACTCCACCAGACCTCTGAAGGTGTGCTCTGGTATCTGGACCAAGACGTTAGCAGCAGATCCCTGAAGTCTTGGAGGCTGTGAAACTGGAGGGATTGGACTCGTTTATCCAGAATGTTCCACGAATACTTAATTATCCTGAGATTGGGACATCCTTCCTTAGTCCAGTTTTGACCCGTACTGACCGCTGCAGACCAGGAACACCCAACAAGACCTGCAGCTGTGGAGATGCTCTGACCCAGTCCACACTATTCAGGGTTCCTACAGGTTTCTAAAAGTTCAATTTAAGACTTTTTAAGACTACTTTTTGTGCAGAAATATGGGGAAATGCAGGAAAAAAATTACAAAAAAGAGCTATTAGAATAATGAATGAAGTTGGATATTTTGAAGCAACTAATAATTTATTTACTCAACTTAAAACCTTAAAATTGCAGGATATTGTGTATATTAAAATATTTGAGATGATTTATAAAGTAAAAAAAAATATATCGTTCCAAACACCATTTAAGATTTCTTTAAATTAACCCTGTAAAACCTGAACCATTAAATCGTTGACAGAAAATTCCAGTTCTTTGAAAGTGGAGCCTTTATTGGAACAACCTAAAAAAGTGTTTTTCAAATATCAATTTCCATGTATGAGTTTCAATTTTGTATCATATTTGATACATTGGGTCTCAATGCTCAAATATTATTATTTTTTAACAAACACATAATATACCACAAACATGTCTAACAAATTGGTAATTCCTTTTCAAAATTGTCAAAGTTCTTCCTCCTTCCTCATTAATGACAGTCTTGTAGTGTCACTGGAAAGGCCTCTGGTGAACGAATTCCTCCCCCTAGTGGATTATCTGTGTATTGCATGTATCTAATTGTATACATCAGGTTTTTCAAGAAAAAAGTATCACACTGATCATGTAGAGGGCTTCAAAACTCATGTATCAAATATGATACATTTGGCGTAATAGGGTCAAGAGAGAGTAATTATAATTTCAGAGGTCTTTATATTTTTTCATGTACTAAAGTGAGGACAAATGTGAAGTTTGGATGGATTTGGGTTGTGGGTGTGAAATTATGGGATGGATTTGATGATGAATTTAAGTTGTTCACTTGTTCAGCAAAGTTTAAAAAATGCCTTAAGTATAAAATCATTCAAGAATATTAAGTGGAGATGGTAGATGTGTTTTTGTTGTTGCTGTTTTTTGTTTTAATGAGAATGTTCGAAGCTGTACATATTTAATTAAATGTAAGCAGTGTGTCTGGTGAAAAGAACAGACAAAAAATAAGCTTTTGCTTCTCGCCTATTCCTTTTTTGTTTTTTGTTTTGTTTTTTTTGGGGGGGGGGTATTGTGGTTGTTGTACTGTATACAGTGATTAATGTACAAACCATTCATTCATTCATTCACTCATACTTTGAACAGAATTTTAGGTCTATTTTGTGGCCATACTGGCAACATTTTTGAGTCCTACAATTTAGGAAAATATATTTATTTACTCCAACAACTTGATTCCCACAATTATGTGTCATTTCTCACCGGAGGCTGCAAAAGACCCAAACATCCACCAGTGACCCAAACCATCTACTGATCTAAACTGTTTAATACCTGCTGATCCACTAATCCTATCAATCCATGTAAATAACTGGTATAAAATACAGTTTATCATCTTTTCATGGTCATCAGATATGACCCATTTGGACGTTCAGAGGCTCCGTAGTTACCGTGGAAACACCGTCATCTTCTGCAACATTAATTCACCAGTAAAACCCATGGAGTTGGATCAATGACAGTGGATGGAGACGATTGTTTTATGTTCAGTTAATGACAGATTTGCTGAAAAAGTCCCCTTTTCTTCAGTTTTCTCTACTTTGATATGATAATATTTAAATTTACTCTGAGTTATCATGAACATCTAAATTAAATATAGGATATTAAATAAAGGAAAATATATGATTTACAGTGGAAAAATACAAAATACAGAATATAGCATGCTAATAAATGGTAATAAACTGCATGAGAAAGGTTAAATAGAGAGAAAAATTCATTTGGGAACCTAAACAAAAGTAGCACTAGGTCTTTATGGGTTAAATATTTATCTTGTAAGGTTTTGTACAAAGCTCCCTTTTCCTGGAAGCGTTAAAAAAAAAAAAAAGAAATTAAAAAAAAAAACATTTAAAAAATGAAACAAAAGACATAAAAAGAGAGGCTTCTAAGAGGACATAATAGAATTTGTGCAGGGTTGTAGAAGTTTAATTGAAAAGATAAAAGCTTAAACAGAAGGAAAAAAGCCTGAAACAAGCAAGAAAAACACTATTCGAATATTAAATAGATGAATTTTTTTTTATATTTTAAGAGTAAAAATAGTTGTAGAGGGGAAAAAAAAAAACTGAAAAAAAATCAAAGAGCAAAGATGAACAGGTTGTTTTTGTCTCATTTCCAATTCAGAAAACTGTGCAAAAAAACTTGACTTTATATTTTATGTCTGTATATACAAGTTAAACACAGCGTTCACTTACACTTTAATTTAATACATTCAAAATCTAATTTAATCAAGTGTTAATGTCTGGTTGCAGTCACTGCAGGTGTGTGTGTTACTGACCCCACGAAACTCAACTGTGCAACACGAAGGCAACATTTAGACAACGAAAGGTCCATTAAGAAATGACCGGTACACAAGTATTCAACCAACAACTGAACATTTCAGGTAATCGACTCAAAGTTTGGACATATTTTCAGTTTTACTACAACTGCTGCTGCTGATCAACAATTATGTCGTACTCAGAGAAATGTTCGTCAGAAGTCTTGACCTTATATGTGCAAATGTCATGACGTAGCTAGTTATAAACGTAACAAATTAAGAAGGAATTAAAACAGGCTGTAGAAACCAACTCGATTTTGGTCGGAATGAATATAAAGATAACTTTGCAGCACCTGGAGGGTTCAAATTCAAAGTTTTGGAACTATTAGGCTCCAAATACACAAATAAACAAACCAAAGACGAATAAAAGTGGGTTTAGCAAAGTATGACCCCTTTAAAATAAACTTTCCTGCTACACACAACAAGTACAAAGTAGGAACACAAGTACAAAGTACCGTACTCTCCAGACTATTGGCCACACCTGCCCATAAGCCGCACCAACCCTGTCTCCAACGTCTCACCATCGATTCATTGATGCTAGTGTGGAAAACATAAATTAGCCATAGCATTTTTGAGCCTTGGGTTCACAGCATGTGGAAAAAGTAGCGGCTTATAGACCAGAAATGACGGTACATAAAGTCAGGGTGTGATTTGTTGGGGGGATCAACCCCACCTCTGGTTTTTACATCTCTACTTCTGCTCAATGAATTTCATCCTTGGGGGGGGGGGGGGCAACCAATATAAATAACAGACAGGTTGTGACAGTTTTCTTCCACCTACAGTATATCCTACATTACTGGCACTAATGGTCACCTGAACCGAACTGTCGGCAGTCTCAGAATTCGCGAATGTCCCCATGCACTGGGGTGCTGTAAAGGGGGGGTAAACGTAGCAAATTCATGGGGCCCAGCATTTGTGCGTCCAGTGGATACAGGTTAGAAGTTGTGAAAATTTGTGAAAGATCCGCTGGATAATAGAGGAATAGAACCCAAGAGCTGGATGTTGAAAGTATGTTAAGTTTAACCCACCGGTATCCCGTCCAGCAAGGCCCTTACTAAGCACCAAGTGTGTCTTTTTGGCACACTTGTGGAATAATGTCAAAAAAAATTTCATACGGTTTGTTTTGAATTCTTTTACACTTTTTTCTATTTCATCAACTTGAGCTCTAAATAAAAATACCAAATACTCAATAATTGTCACATTTTTTAACCCTTTAAATGCCATGTTTGTAATGTAAACAAGCCATTTTTTAAATGCAAAAAACAGAAAAAAAATTGATTATTTTCAATATACTACATAAAAAGTGGATCACATATTATTTGATTTTTTCATCCTGGCATATGTCAATGATTAACTCCAACACTGGTTAATTTGCATTATTATTTTTGGCGCTAGGTCAAATCTTCAAAAATACTAGCATCTGTCACCAAGTGTGCGTAAAATGCACACCTATAAATCGAACTATTAAATATTATATATTGATTTATTTTTCTGCTCTAATTTGATTTTATTTTTGTAAATCAAGGTCAGCCCTAATCATACAGATCAAATGGAAGAAATAGTGCGTTTTAGGCACACTTGGGAGACAGATGCTAGTCTTGTAATTTTCTTTTGTTTACAATGTGCAAATTTTAGTTGGTGGCCAGAATTTTAAAGATCATGCAAAAATGAACAAATTTTGAATTCTAACCTTATTTAAATTGTGAAAAATAATATGAAGTTTTTTTAAAATTAAGTCCAAAGTGTTCCTAAAAGGCGCACCTGGATACCGGAGGGTTAACTTTCATTTCATGCCAGCATTAGTTACGTTAGTTATGGACCGCACCCACATGTATAGAACTGCCCCTGCTCTGACTGAAAAAAAAAAAAAAAAACCCTCCCCCGCCATCTGTTCTTTGGATAAATCGCACCCTGCAAAACATAACGGCTTTGGGGAAGAAATCGCAGTTTTGAAAAAGCTTTTATTTGGATAAAGACCAAGTACCCTGAGATTGTGATTAAAATTGAATATTTTTGAAAAAGCTCCAGCGCCGAAACCGTGTTTTTCAACCTTGGGGTCAGGACCCCATGTGGGGTCGACTGGAATTCAAATGGGGTCGCCTGAAATTTCTAGTAATTGATTAAAAAAAAAAAAAAAAAATCTTACTACTAAAAAATATGTCGAGTTGAGAGAGACACTCATAATCCATAAAAGACATGACAAACTGTGAAGCTGAAACTGAAGCACTGTGGTTCTGTTTATCTGTCAAATGTTCACTGTGGTCAGTTTCAGATGCTGCAGCTCTTTCATAATTCATAGTTTGAGTTCTTGTTTGTTCAGTATTAATTGTCAGCCTTGGAAATCCAAGCTGGACTGACTGTACATATTCTGACCAAGGAAAAGAAAATTCTCACTTTGTGCAGTAATCTACACCTGGCTTTTCTGCCTCCGTCCAGAATAATATACATTATATAGACTAAATGTCGTCTAAAATTAACATGTATTTGCAACATAGTATAGCAAACTATTACATGATTAAAAAACAAATTAATTTTAGCCAAAAAAAAAAAGTCTTCATTTTTAATGTCTGGGGTCACCAGAAATTTGGGATGTTAAAATGGGGTCATGAGCCAAAAACGGTTGGGAACCACTGACTTAAAGGGTTAATATTACATAAAACTACTCGTATTCAGCTGTTTTTCCAGACTTTTCCTCCTGTATATTCTACCCACTTCATTAGTATTCTTGCTGTTGTTTGGCTCGACAGTGTTTTTAATGTGAACAGGTCTTGAACCGTATTGATTTCTGCCCGACGATCGTCCACATAAAAGTTTTTGTCTTCTCCGTGCCACTGAGTTGTAAGTCTTGACAATGGCGTTACTGTCCGCTCGGCTGAACGTTGTGATTAGTAGACTCATTATTTTGTCATGCTCTGATGCTCTTTTGCTCCCCATCTGCTTGCGTACACAAGCGCTTTACCGACCACCAAAACAAAAAAAAAAAACATTCACAACTTCACAGGCCTGGATATAAACACCGACAGAAAAGGGAACCACTGTTAAGACTTCCTGGGATTTTCTTCAGAGGAAATTTCCAGCTGGACATAAAAAGGACTTTTTTTTTTTTTACAGCTTGCATCTTGAAGTGGCTCCAATCACAGCGTGTAAATAAAGCAAACAAAAAAAATATAAATTAATTAAATGACAGCCTGTCTGCTTTTATAAGAGCTGTTATGTTTGTGAACTGCTGACTGTGAGGAGACCTGTGTGCTCTGGCATCATTTACCATCACTTCAAATCCATCCATCCATCCATCCATGCATCTTTAAATCATCCATCCATCCATCCATCCATCCATGCATCTTCAAATCCATCCATCCATCCATCCATGCATCTTTAAATCATCCATCCATCCATCCATGCATCTTTAAATCATCCATCCATCCATCCATCCATCCATGCATCTTTAAATCATCCATCCATCCATCCATCCATCCATCTTTAAACCCATCCATTCATCCATCCATCCTTCCATCCATCCATGCATCTTTAAATCCATCCACTCATCCATCTGTACATTCATCCATCCTTGCATCCATTCATCCATTTTTGCATCCATCCATCCATCCATGCATCTTTAAATCCATCCATCCATCCATTCATCCATCCATCCATCCGTCCATGCATCTTTAAATCCATCCCTTCATTCATCCATCCATCCATCCATCCATCCATGCATCTTTAAATCCATCCATCCATCCATCCATCCATGCATCTTTAAATCATCCATCCATCCATCCATCCATCCCTCCATCTTTAAATCCATCCATCCATCTTTAAATCCATCCATGCATCCATCCTTCCATCCATCCATCCAACCTTGCATCCATCCTTGCATCCATCCTTCCATCCATCCATCCATGCATCTTTAAATCCATCCACTCATCCATCCATACATACATCCATCCTTGCATCCATTCATCCATTTTTGCATCCATCCATCCATGCATCTTTAAATCCATCCCTTCATCCATCCATCCATCCATCCATGCACTGTTAAATCCATCCATCCATCCATAGAACATAAAAAGACTTTTTTTTTTTTTTTTACAGCTTGCATCTTGAAGTGGCTCCAATCACAGCGTGTAAATAAAGCAAACAAAAAAAATATAAATTAATTAAATGACAGCCTGTCTGCTTTTATAAGAGCTGTTATGTTTGTGAACTGCTGACTGTGAGGAGACCTGTGTGCTCTCTGTGGCTCAGCCCGCTCATCATTTACCGTCACTTCAAATCTCTTTCCAGTGTTGTTCACTCCCACTTCCACTCCCACTGCCTTCTTTCCCCCCTACTCGTCCTTTCTGTTTCCCCTCGTTTCTGGCTGTGTGAAGCACGTCACATGTTTTCAAGATGCTTTTCTGCCGAGCGAAAATCCAATTTCTGGTGACTAATCTGCATCCCCCCCCCCTCAGCCTCTCACTGAACACTTCTTACCCAATTGCTGGACAGAGATGGAAGCGGTGCAGGCAGAGGGCACAGCTGCAAATGTTTAACCGGGCTCACAGGTCCAGTTGTTACGCTTATTATCTGCATTTGTAAAGGCAGATGAGTGTCGGAATGTAGGAAATATGCGGCTGTGTACTGTAGTTGTAGGGTGTGATTTGCATAGTTCTACATTTGGCCTGGAGGCATGGATCCAACTGTCATGAACGGACTGTAGGTGAACCACTGAGCACTGGAAGTGCACAACTAGAAACTGTGTGGATTTAAACCTGAGGTCATTAGAGCTGAGGAGACGGGTTTGAGTTAGGTTTTATTAAAGCTTCTGTCTACAGAGTACTGTCCATCCATCCATCCATCCATCTTTGCATCCATCCATCCACCTTTACACCCATCCATCTTTGCATCTATCTATCTATCTATCTATCTATCTATCTATCTATACATCTATACATCTATACATCCATCATCATCCATCCATCTCTGCATCCATCCATCTTTACATCTATCCATCCATCCTTACATTCATCCATCTTTGCATCCTTCCATCCATCCATCCATCCATCCATCCTTACATTCATCCATCCATCCATGTTTACATCCATCATCATCCATCCATCTCTACATCCATCCATCTTTGCATCCATCCATCTTTGCATCTATCCTTCCTTCCATCCATCCATCCATCCATCCATCCATCCATCCATCTTTGCATCCATCTATCTTTGCATCCATCCATCCATCCATCCATCCATCTTTCATTGGATTCATTTGCATTATCCTTGTAAACACTTCATTATGAACTTTTTTCAGATTTAGGGCATAAATGTAGTCAGTCTAAAGTGGTACTGGCTCCTGTACTGTTTTGACTCTAACCTGTACATCGTTGGCACCTGAACTGCTCTTCTTCCTGCCGCCAGAGCCACGATAACATATGCACACTGAGCAGAATCCAATTGTTGAAAATCATGTCAGCTGAGCTGGGGGCCACAGCTTTTGCTCATGATTTATTACCGAAGCGCTGCCACATTTGCCAATAGGAAAACACTTTCAGTAGAGTCATGAGGATATACAGAGATGGATGAGAATAGAAATTGAATAACATTTCTCCTGTGCTTACCTCACATACTCGCAGCTCTCTCTTGTTTGGGACCAAGAGGAGAAAAACCGGCTGCATCTGATTGAGCCCGGACAAAGACGGTGCATTTTAGGGTTTCAGGAAAATGTATTCTCCCTGTTAGATTTATTTCGGAGTTCTTTGTTTTTTGATTGTGCTGGATTGGACAGATGGGATGTTGGGCTGGAGATGCAGCCGGCTCTGCGGTCAACAAGCCTGAGTATCGCGTTTTCCGCGTCTCTGACAGGAAATGTGATTCCTGTGTTGTCCAGAATGACTCTTGTTTTGCCTCGTGTTTTATCACCACCCACAAAAAGTCTGAATCTGTCGGCCTCTGTCTCATCCATCCTCTTTTCTGTCGGTTTGAGAATCTGTTAAACTGTCGCTGCATGAATCACAATCCACCGGTATTCATCAATACACAAGGCCAACAAAAACACATCTCTGCACTGCTTTGTGTTCAGTTTAGCTCAAATTACACATATTTGGTGATTGGCCATTCATTCACTAATGTCAAATACTCATAATTTATATTTTCAAAGGTATGTAAATGTAGGACTGTGGAGAACCACTGGGTTTTGGCAGGAGTGTAAACCTTATAATAAGGCCAGGTTGTTATTATTAGTCTGTACAATTATCATATCCAATATTCATGTGTAATGAAATCGGCATCAGTGTCTGGAAAAAATATGAAAGCACCAACCATTCCAGAGGATCTGATATTATTTATTCAACATGAAATAAAGACCACTCATGGGTAAAACATTATTGAATTGCACCTTCCTAAAGTTTCAGTGTGTGATATTTAGTGATGTATTTTTTGCAAATTGTAACACAGCCTTTGCACAGTCTACCTTTTCTTTTAAAACCATCAAACAATAGAACCAGCTGCCAGACAGTCTGAAGTTGTCTATTGATCTGAAGAGTTATTCACAAAATTTAAAGGGCTCATATTTTGCTAAGCCCATTTTTATGAGTCTTTGGTTCATTTATTTGTGTATTTGGACCCTAATAGTTCATAAAGTTCGAATTTGAACCCCCCAGGTGCTGCAAAGCTATCAAATCATGTGGATTTCTACAACCTGCTTCCATTCCTGCTTCATTTGTTACATTTTATAACTAGTTACATCATGACATTTGCACACATAGGGTCAAGACTTCCGACGAACATTTCTCAGAGTACGACATAATTGTGTATTAGTAACAGCGGTTGTAGTTAAAACTGAAAATCTGTCCAAACTTCAACCAATTACCTAAAATGTTCAGTTGTTGGTTGAACAAGACAGAGCAGCACAGCCAACAACCTGGAGGGGGCGGGGCCTCAATTGGCTCATGTGCATTTAAAGGGCCAGCGCTCAAAATTACCTTTCTGGTGTCATTAGTCAGAAATAGGGTTGAAGATGGACCTGTGGAGTTGAATTAATGAAGAATTCAGACCCAAGCAGAGCATTTACAGTTTATGTAGAGCACAGGGAAATGTTTGAAAATGAAGAATTACATTTTTAAAAGAAGCAAAATATCACTCCTTTAAAAAAACACATCCTCAATTCCCAACTGTGCCAACATGAGATGGACTGACATGTTTTTAACATAGAGTTGTGTTTTACATATGTGTATATATGTGTGTGTATATATATATATATATATATATATATATTTATTTATTCACTGGTAAACATTTTTAATGTATGTTAATGGTTGATTAATTAGGACAAATTGACGTTTTAAGTATGATTTTAAAATCTATGTTTTAGGAGTGAAGTATAATGAAATTCCATTTTTAGGAAACATTATGAAATTAAAATAAACACATACGTTTTTAACTACTGTAATTACTTGTGGCATTGCACCCGTGGTGCCATTGTATGATAGCATGAGAGGCTAAAATCGCCCAGCATACCTGACAACATTTGAATACGGACATAAAATTGTGTCTAGTAGATAGTCAGGTAGTGGTTCTATTCATTTGGCGAGTTTGGCAGCGATCAGGCCTGTGAAGGCTGAGGAAAACCCGTACAAACGTCCTCCTGTGCTGCAACATCGATCAGATGGACACAGAACGTGCATTACATAGTAGGATGAGCTAAGGTTAGTTTTGTATGGCATGGAATGTAAATGTTCTGTATTGTGTATGCACCTGCCTGGGGAGCTAACTCTGGTGCAAAGCGTCTCTTCTCTTTGGTATTAATGTATTTGTACATCGTCCCTGACAAATAAACTAAAGTCTGAGAAGAAATCTGTTTTACGTTTTTAGTTAAGGCGATTTTACTATAACTACAAACATATACAAACACGGAAATTTTCCATTAACATAACATGCTGCTTCATATTGATAATTGTACAGACTAACACACACACACACACACACACACACACACACACCCCCGCCCCAGCTTTGCCCCCCAATGAGGAACACTGCTCTACCCTGATCTTCAGTGGGAATCTCCCAGACTGGTTTTATTACCCGACAGGGAACCACAGACTCTAAAAGCCGTTCAATTCATAGTTAAGCTTCTTCTTTTTTTTTTTTTTTTTTTTTACCACTTACAGAGTCGACTAGTTGATCAGTTTGAATGAAATACAAAAGTCAAGTGGGTAGGCTGATTAAAGCGACACAATAACTGTTATTAGTGGGCAAGTCTGGTGGTTTTCTAAAGCACTTTAAGACTCCGGCTCCCAGTAGGAAAAGACCAAACGATTATTGAACTGAAGTGGTGGTGCTACTCTGAAAAACAATCAAGTATATGCTACATTTAAAACAGTGTTTCTCAACCTTTTTTTTGAACAAACGCCCCTTTACATCATTATGAACCTCCTGACCAATTACCATTTCTAAGTGATTTATCACCATTTAATATATTATTATGATCTTCACTTTGTGTTTTTCAATGAAAATCCTGTATTTTCTTGTATTTAATTCACTGATCAGGCAGATGTTTATGAAAACTTCCTGAAAAATTTGAGGGTTTTGAAATCAGAAACAGAAAAAAACTGAAGAAAAAGTGACTTCAGCAAATCTGTCAATAACTGAACATAAAACAAGTGTTTTCATCCACTGTCATTAGCTGGGTTTACCCTCAGAAATGTGCAATAGAAAACTGATGGAAACACAGAAAAGACTGAAAAAACTGTCAAAGATCGCAAAAAAGATCTTACACTCTCATGAGGCGTTTTTTGAGACATTTCGATTTAGAAGTATTGTGCAAAAGTGTAATGGAAACACATTTTATGCATTTTCAATAGTCATGGGTATGACAAGTCTGGTGCCATGATTGGTTCATTAACAGTTAAACAAGTGAGCAATTAAACAACTAAATGTTGCCTGGGTCATTTGGAAATTCTGGATCCACAACCCGTTGTTGATTTCTGTACAGTTCTCTCCCAGAAATCCATTATGCCTAGCTGCTGCCACAAATAAAGAGTTTGACAATCAAACACATCTGCAGAGTGAAGTTGTAAAGCCTGAACAATGAACAAAATGGAACAAAATAGGCCTAAACCAAATTAGAATGAACTCATTTGACAGTATTTACATTATAGAACCAAAATGTGTGGGAAAAAAAAAAACAGAAACAAAGTACATTCCTGGTGGTGTTACCACAGGTAACAGTTAACAGTCAGTTTACATGGTAATAATTACATACCAACAATGGTAAAAACTAAAAACTACAATAGCACAAGTGGTAAAGAACAGCAATAATTACATACCAACAATGGTAAGAAAAGAAACATAAAACTACAACAGCACTAATGGTAAAGGGAAGCACATACCAGCAATGGACAGAACAATAGCAGATGGTAATGGACAACACAGACCAACTAGATCCATGTTTCATTCGTTTTTCAATTTAAAAACAAAAAAACACACGTTTTTTTGTTTTTCATTTTCAAAACCACAATGAAAAACTGATATCAGTTTGTTTTTCCATTTCCTAATTTTGCGCTCAAATGAAAAATGGAAAAAAGGGATAACGACCGTTTCATCCGATTTTGCTATTTTCAGTATAGTTAAGTTGTCTGACCTGAAAGTGGTCATTACTAGGGAAAAAATAAACAAATGGAATCATGGCCAGACTGGAGGAATATTTTGCTATAATTAAGCAGCTGTTTGATATGAACAGAAGCGCACTGCATTAACACAAAAAATTAATTCGGCTCTGTTTTTCTGAATTAATTAATTCAGAAAAACAGAGCCGAATTAAATTTTTTTTCAAAAAACAGTATCTCGTTAATTCGTAAAATTCCGTTTTTGTTTTTTCCCCAGTAATAACTACTTCCAGGTCAGACAACTTAACTATTTTGAAAACAGCAAAATCGGATGAAACGGTCGTTATCCATTTTTTTTCATTTGAGCACAAAATAAGGAAATGGAAAAACGAACCATTATCCATTTTTCATTGTGGTTTTGAAAATGAAAAACAAAAAAACAAGTGTTTTTTTTTTTTATTGGAAAAACGAATGAACGAATGATACACGGATTCAACTAGATGAGGAACAACGAGCACACATTAACATTTAAGACAGAACATTGATGGAACAGTGAACAGACCCTCCATCTTTATACGGGGCCCAGACCATATTTTTCTATAACAGTTTAAATCAGTTTAAATCAGTATTTTGGCATTGCTTGTGTTGGATGTCCAAACTGTTCCAAAGTTTCGCTCTACATACAGACACACAAAAACGTTTACGAGTGTTTCGAAATTTGGGTAATGCGAAACCTCCAGAGCCTCTAGAATTATGAGTACTCTCCTGAATTGTGAAGTTTTTTTGTATATTACTAGGTAGTAATTTGTTGAATGCTTTAAATAAGATTATTGCTGTATAATATTTTACAAGATCATGGATTGATTTATTGATTGATGTATTTATTTCAAACATGAATGTCAAACAGAAGAAAATAAACAAACAAAACACTTAAACATAAGACACATAATACATATTCGAAAAGGAGTGAGAAGAAGTATAACTTATAAACTCCCACCCCTTCTCCTTATATAATTAATAACAATAATAACCTTCCTCGTCTAATCATATCTATACACTATGCCATAATATGACTGATACTTACTAGTAAATAATTAGGTTTCTGGCTTTATATTATTATGAACAAATATAATATGATTTACATAAACACATAATACAATAACACATATATGTAAATACATATTCATACACAGATCTATACACACATATACACCTACACATATACACACACACATACACACCTATACATACATTTACACACACTTACCACATACTTTTCATGATTTTTAATAGTTTTGACTGAATAAAGAGATTATGAGTGTGTTCTAGAAATCCAACCTTATGAATGATCCGTACTGCTGGTTTCTGTAATATGACTAATGGATTTATGGTGCACTGGTAACTGTTTCCCCACACTTCAATACAATATGTGAAGTATGGGAGCACCAAGGAGCAGTATAAAGTACAGAGTGCATTTTCATCAAGGTATGTTTTCACTTTATTTATGATTGAAAGGCTTTTGGAGATTTTTGTTTTTATGTGTCTGACGTGGGCTTTCCATGATAATTTACTGTCTATTATAACTCCTAAAATTCTGTTAAGAAAGCAAAACATCGCTCTCTCTTGCAAAGTATCATCATCATTGACTGGCGACTTGTCCCACTTCAGTCAGAATAAAGTTTAGTGGAATCTCATCTCAACTTTCTTAATCTTTGGCGCCATGATGACAACACTGAAATGTACTTTTTCATTAAAAGATCAAATTTCCTGAGTGTGAAGTCTGAGCTCAGTGTTGCATTCTGCTGTGAAGTACAGCATGTCTTAGAACCTCATTTCATAACTACAAATTGACTCTTTGTTACAACAACAAAGATTTTCTGTTTTTTTCCTTATGATAGCGGCTCTTCAATGCGAGACGGTTTGATGTGATATAATACGTCTTAAATACACTGCAATTCTGTCGACGAAAAAGAAAAGTCGATGTCTGCGGCTTCATTATATTCAGTCACATGGGAAATACAGAAGACACATTTTCGGCTAACAATTGAACTGTCTGTCAGGTGTGGAGGCAGCAGTGTGGGTGCAAGGTGTTTAGCCCAGGATTCAAGTTATTAAATTCTCTGTATGGGTTGTCTTAAGTACTTAAAACTGGCCGGCTAAGTCTCCGCTATGCAAAGCAGTAGCACTCCTATGGAAATGTGACATTTGCTTTGTTTCCTGCCATCTAATGAGCCAGTTAACATTCAGTTGTTCACCCTAATTGACTCTTACGCTAACCGGATGGAGGCACAGGACTCCAAATAATTACTCTCTTTATGAGCCAATGTCTAATGAATTTAAGTGGCATATTTACCAGTCGGGTGACTCTGTGCAGGAGTGTTAGAAGAAAAAGATAATTTCAGCTGACAATATGCGACAGTGTATGTGTAGACCCCCTGACTTTTCCGACAGCCGACTACAGCTACAGCGTTCAGACTTTCCTCGACTCTCTGCTAACAATATAGTTCTTCAGGCGAATTGTCTGTATCACAGGTTCATTAGAAATCCTCTCAAAGCCAAGGCAGAAATAGAAGAAGAAGAAGTCTCATGTGATCCTTAATGCAGTGAAGGGGATGAGGAATAATCGTACCTTATTCGCTAATGGACCTCAAGAGTTTCAAGATTATGAAGGCTGTTTTCAGAAATTTGTTTCTCGGTTTGAACTTAGACTCCTTCAGCGGTGAAGTCTGACGGTTTGCACAAAAAAACAGAAAAGAACAGGAAGCAGAGTGCAAGTCAACAGGCGAGTCATTTTTGACATCATCTCCTCAGCAATCTTTCAAGTTTAGATTAAGATGCCGCAGGCAGAAGTGAATGAGTCTAGGAAACTTTCTGATAAAAAGGGAAAGCTGATCTTGGAAAGTTGTTTGTGTTTCTTTTGACATGTTGTGCTCACTAAATTCAATGTATAAAACATAAATATATGACAAAATGCAGTGTAATTAATAATGTCATGGATCTTACTTAATGGTATCTAGTAGCAGCTAAAGTTGAGCGTTACAGAAGTGGTGAAAAAACAAGAGATGTTCGGGCTTTTCACGGTTGTTTATGTAGAAATTGGTCCACTGGTGGTTAACCCTGTATCCTGGCAAGTGACTATTTTTGGTAATTTCCACACTAATTACAAGACAGTGACCATAACAGTTACAGTGAGTCGTTAATCTGAGGTCATATGTGGTCTACGGGGTCTGCAATCAATCTAGGAAACTGTTTCTGATAAAAAAGGAAAAGCTGATCTTGGAAAGTTGTTTGTGTTTCTGTTGACATGTTGTGCTCACTAAATTCAATGTATAAAACACAAAAATATGGCACAATGCAGTGTAATGAATAATGTAATACATCTTACCTAATGGTAGCTAGTAGCAGCTAAAGTTGAGCATTACAGAAGTGCAAGGTTATAAAAGTTTTGGATTTTTCATTATAGTTTAGTTTAGTCCATTACATTATTAATTAATAATGTAATGGATCCTACTGTTAAAAAAGTACAGTACAGATGCATGTTTACATGATGTTTGTGTTGTGTGTGTCATATTGGTCATTTCTTGACTTCATTTCTAAGCTAACGATAGCTAATGGTAGCAGCTAAAGTTGAGTGTAACACAGATAGAATAAATGTTCAGACTTTTCATGGTTGTTTACATAGAAATTGGTCCATTGGTGGTTAACCCTTTATTGGGCAAGTGACTATTTTTGGTAATTTCCACAAAAATTACAAGATAGTGATAGCAACAGTTACAGTGAGTCAACAATCTGAGGTCAAGTGTGGTCTACAGGGTCTGCAATCAGTCAGGAAACTGTTTCTGATAAAAAGGAAAAGCTGATCTTGGAAAGTTGTTTGTGTTTCTGACATGTTGTGCTCACTAAATTCAATGTATAAAACACAAAAATATGGCAAAATGCAGTGAAATTAATAATGTAATGCATCTTACCTAATGGTAGCTAGTAGCAGCTAAAGTTGAGCGTTACAGAAGTGCAAGGTTAGCTTTGGATTTCTTATTATAGTTTAATTTTATTTAGTTTTGACTTTTTTTCTTTAAGTCAGGTAGTTTTAATTAGTTTTTAGAGCAGATATGCTAGTTTTTATTAGTTTTACTTTTTTTTTTCTAAATGCTTAGTTTTAGTATTAGTTTTAGTTTTTTCATATATTTTATCTTCCTTGCCATTGGATTCAAAGAAATCCCAACATTAGTCTCCATGTTGCCGGGCAGAGTGGGGACCAGAAGCCGACTCTAAACAACAAGGTTCACAGGTTCATTAGAAATCCTCTCAAAGCCGAGGCAGAAATAGAAGAGAAGAAGTTTAATGTGATCCTTAATGCAGTGAAGGGGATGAGGACTAATCATACCTTATTTGCTAATGGACCTCGAGAGTTTCAAGATTATGAAGAGTGTTTTCAGAAATTCGTTAATTGATCCTATAGTTAAAAATGTACAGTACAGATGTATGTTTACATGATGTTTGTGTTGTGTGTGTCATATTGGTCATTTCTTGACTTCATTTCTAAGCTAACGATAGCTAATGGTAGCAGCTAAAGTTTAGCGTAACAGAGGTGGAATGAATGTTCAGACTTTTCATGGTTGTTTACATAGAAATTGGTCCATTGGTGGTTAACCCTTTATTGGGCAAGTGACTATTTTTGGTAATTTCCACAAAAATTACAAGATAGTGATAGCAACAGTTACAGTGAGTCAACAATCTGAGGTCAAGTGTGGTCTACAGGGTCTGCAATCAGTGTAGGAAACTTTCTGATAAAAAGGAAAAGCTGATCTTGGAAAGTTGTTTGTGTTTCTGACATGTTGTGCTCACTAAATTCAATGTATAAAACACAAAAATATGGCAAAATGCAGTGAAATTAATAATGTAATGCATCTTACCTAATGGTAGCTAGTAGCAGCTAAAGTTGAGCGTTACAGAGGTGCAAGGTTATAATAGTTTTGGATTTTTTATTATAGTTTAGTTTTGTTTAGTTTTGACTTTTTTTTTTCTCTAATTCAGGTAGTTTTAATTAGTTTTAGAGCAGGTTTGCTAGTTTTTATTAGTTTTACTTTTTTCTAGATGCTTAGTTTTAGTATTAGTTTTAGTTTTTTTCCAGATCTTTTATCTTCCTTGCCATTGGATTCAAAGAAATCCCAACATTAGTCTCCATGTTGACGGGTAGAGTGGGGACCAGAAGCCGACTCTAAACAACAAGTGATGAGAACGGACCGTGTAGTGCCATATGGTGTTAACCCTAACCCAGCTAAAGTTGCTTAAGTGAATTAAGTCAATTTCATATCAGTCCAACACTGACAAAACGAAGGGTATTTTGTCCATAATTTTTATACGTTTTAGATAGTTTTGTAAGCACACAATACAGTTTCAGTTATGTTTTTTCTTTTAATTATTGTTTGTATTTATTTCAGTTAACGAAAACGTTTTTTCAATTCTAGTTTTTGTCATTTTATTCATTTTTGTTCATGATAATAACCTTGCAGAGGTGGAATGAATGCTCAGACTTTTCATGGAAAAAAATGGTCCAGTTTATTTACATAGAAATTGGTCCATTGGTGGTTAACCCTTTATCTGGCAACTGACTATTGTTGATAATTTCCGCACAAATTATCTTGGGAAGTTGTTTGTGTTTCTTTTGACATATTGTGGTCATTAAATTCAATGTACAACACACAAAAACATGGTAAAATGCAATGTACTTAATAATGTAATGGATCCTACTGTTAAAAATGTACAGTACAGATGCATGTTTACATGATAGTTGTGTTGTGTGTGTCATATTGGTCATTTCTTGACTTCATTTCTAAGCTAACGATAGCTAATGGTAGCAGCTAAAGTTGAGCGTAACAGAGGTGGAATGAATGTTCAGACTTTTCATTGTTGTTTACATAGAAATTGGTCCATTGGTGGTTAACCCTTTATAGGGCAAGTGATTATTTTTGGTCATTTCTGCACAAATTACAAGACTGTGACTAACAGTTTCAGTGAGGACAGTGAGTCAACGATCTGAGGTCCAGTGTGGTCTACAGGGTCTGCCATCAGTCCAGGAAAAAAGTTTCTGATAAAAGAAAAAGTTGATGCGAGGTGAATTGATGCGATGGTGGCGTGGCCTTTGGGGGAAGTCTGAAGAAGGGGGTTTGGACTTTTGAACGGTGTATTCTCAAAACGTAGCTTGCTCGAACCGTTTTTCCAGAATCTCCGACCCCACCTTTAACACAATATAGATTTAATCTAAGCACTCTCATATCCTACAGACTGAATTTACTAATCCTAACTTCAGTTTATAGCTTGTTTTTTTTTGTTGTAAATGTATCCAGACGTTCGTTTTGCTTCCCTTTAACCATTAGTTAGTGACAAAACAGTGCTTGAGGAAATTCAGGTGAATAGAGACTTTAAGTTTTTTTTCCACTAAAGTCTTTATCAAAACCATTTATTATCAACCAAATTGGATTTTACAAAGCCGAGCTGATTGTTAAAACCCAGTAAAAACTTCATATTCATGTCTATTCATACTGATAAAGGAAATTCATAATTATGTTCTCAGCAAACAGGATATAACAGCCTGAGGTATATCTGGCTGCAGCTAATTACTGTACAGAGTCTTTGAGTCCTCTGAGACGTTCAGTTACTTTTACCTGAAAAGAAGGCTGTACATAAACATAAACCTGCGGCTCATGAGCTGCAGTGTGTGATTTCAAACTTCAAGCATCATCGTTTCAGTCAAGAGTTAAGATGTTTTTCTTTCTGGATTTCCATCTGAGTCTCGCTAACGCACTCGGCTGGAGCTCTCCACGCAACCATTAGCAGGATTTAAATAGGACTGTGTAAAGGTTCATCTCCATACCGCTGTTGGCCTCAAATAGCTGCAAAGAAAACACTGAAGGACAGACTTGAAAATGAACCATGGTCTCCTTGGTATATGAAGAGTACTTGATTTTTATGTATTGTGACAACCAGATAAATATCGTTCTATCATCGAGGACTCTGAAGACAGTTGACTTCTCATGCAGGGGTTAATTAATGCTCTGAAAAACATTAAAACAAACACAAATAGCAGAATTTTTTTGTATAGTATAGGTTAATCTTTAATAATAATAATGCTTTATTTGTATAGCACCTTTAAAAACAAAGTTTACAAAGTGCTTTGACAGAGGGCACAACAGCAGGATACAAGAAGCAAATAAAAACACTAAAACAGAAGCAACACAGTAAGAGAGATGTGTACAACAAATGCAAAAAACATGGCACTTCAAATACATTCAGTGAATCGGAGTAAAGAGGGCAGGGAGAACGTAACATGATGATGTCAAAACAATGCAAAAAATGAAGAAATGAGATAAAACATCATGTATGAGAATATAAATTAATAATCAAACAGGATAAAAATCAAATTTAAAAAATTAAAAAGGGACTGACATCACATAAAAGCAAGTCTATAAAATGTGTTTTAAGAAGTGATTTAAAAGATGTGAAATTAAAAAGATCTAAAAATTTTAAAGATCTTTAATATGAATTATTAATTCTGTAACACCAAACTTTATCATATTTGATACATGAGTTTTGAAGCCCTCTTCATGATCAGTGTGATATTTTTTTTCTTGAAAAACCTGATGTATGTAATTAGATACATGCAATACACTGATAATCCACCAGGGGGAGGAGTTCATTCACCAGAGGCCTTTCCAGTGACACTGCAAGACTGTCATTAATGAGGAAGGAGGAAGAACTTTACCAATTTTGAAAAGGAATTACCAATTTATTAGACACGTTTGTGTTATATGTTTTGTTTGCTCAAAAATAATATTTGAGTATTGAGACCTGACGTATCAAATATGATACAAAACTGAAACTCATACATGTCATTAAAGGTGCAGGAGACTTTCGTGACCAATTTTTCATCAAATCTGTCAAACCTCAGTCATGTCCTCAGTATCATGCATCTGTAAGTCTTTCTGTCATTACTCACCTGAATCTCTTGCATCAACAGCGAACAACTTCTTAGTGCCATCCACCATAAACAAACCATGTGTTTACAAACAGAGCCGGAAGGTAACTCAGGCATCTTCGGAATTTTGTCTCGATGTGCATTGTGGGAAGCAAAGGTTCGCACAGCTGCCTGGCGGCAGGATGAAAAAGCAACAAACACGACGCAGAAATGGCAGGAGGAATATGCTTAGAGGGAAGCAGAGTTCCTGCCGTTTCCACGTCGTGTTTATTTCATCCATATAATATCATATGGATGCGCTTCTGCTGTCAGGCGGCTGCGCGAACCTCCGTTTCCCACAATGCAAAATTCCGAAGATACCCGAGTTACCTCCTGGCTCTGTTTGTAAACACATGGTTTGTTTATGGTGGATGGCACTAAGAAACGGTTCAGTGTGATGCAAGAGATTCAGGTGAGTAATCACAGAGAGACTTAAGGATTCATGATACTTAGAATATGACTGAGGTTTTACAGATTTGATGAAAAATTGGTCACGAAAGTCTCCCAAAGCTTTAATGACAGTCTTGTAGTGTCACTGGAAAGGCCTCTGGTGAACAAATTCCTCCCCCCTGGTGGATTATCAGTGTATTGCATGTATCTACACTGCCAGTCAGAAGTTTGGACTCACCTGGTTTTTCTTTATTTTCATGACTATTTTCATTGTAGATTTTCACTGAATCTATCAAAACTATGACTGAACACATATGGAATGATGTAGTTAAAAAAAAAGTGTGACATAATTCAAAGCATGTTTTATATTTTAGATTCTTCAAAATAGCCACATTTTGCTTTTTTTTTTTTTTTTTTTACTGCTTTACACATTCTTGGCATTCTCTTGTTGAGCTTCATAAGGTAGTCACCTAAAATGTTTTCCAAAAGTCTTGAAGGAGTTCCCAGTGATGCTGAGCACTTGTTGTCCATCTGTGGTCCATCTCATGTCATTTAACTGAGAAGGTGAGTCCAAGCTTTTGACTGGTATTGTATGTTCTATACATTAGGTTTTTTGAGAAAAAAAAATATCACACTGGTCATGTGAGGGCTTCAAAACCCATGTATCAAATATGATACGTTTGGAGTTATAGGGTTAAGCATTTAATTCCTATAATAATGATAATTAATGGCCAGATATTGAAAGTTAAGATGCAAAAGAATAGGCAAAAAAAAAGACATTATCTGACACTTTTTTGCAAAGAAAACATGAAGACACCAAGGCGGCCTGTTATAATGGCAGTTTGAAAAGGGTTAAGTGTAGAGAGATTCATTTGGATGTCACCACAAAAAATAAAAGAAGAAGATAAGGAAGAAGAAATAGAAGGAGAAGAAATGCAAGAAGAAATAGCAGAAGAAATGCAAGATAAAGAAGAATTTATGTGTATCGCGCTTTTCATGGAACTCAGACACTTTACATAAAGCAGATAAAAACAGAAACCAAACACATTAAAAACAGATAGAAGCAGATGGAAAAAGCAGGAATATGAACATATAACAATTAAACATTACAAGTAATCTTAAATAAGTGAGTTTTTTAAAGGGTTTTGAAGGTGTTGAGGTCTTGTAAAGTCATACATTTGGCTTCGTCAAACCCTCAGATCCCCTGTATCATGTATGACCCAGTCCATAGTGGTGAAAAAGGAGACCAACCATGTGGGAAAAGTCCCCGCTCACCTGTCGATCAGTGTTCCTGTTCTCACCTGAGGGCATGAGCTGTGGGGAGGGAATGAAAGAACAAGATGACAGATGGGAGTTTTCTCCGCAGGCTGGTTGGGTTCTTCTTCAGAGGCGGGTGGAGCAGGTCAGCCATGAGGGGCGTCAGGAGGAGACCCCAGGGTAGACCCAGGATAGATGACAGGGACTGGTCTGGGACCGCCTCAGCCGGTCCGTTTACATCAGGGGTCTCAAACTCATTTTCTTTCAGGAGCCACATTCAGCCCGATTTGATCTCCAGTGGGCCGGACCAGTCAAATAATAGCAAAATAACCTATAAATAATGATAACTCAGAATGTTTGTCTTTGTTTTAGTGCAAAAAACCCCCATTAAATTATGAAAATACTTACTTTTATAAACTATCTAAATAATAACCTGAAAAAGCTGAAATTTCTTTAGAAAATTAAGTGCAATTTTAACAATATTATGCCTCAACCTGTCATTTCTACATGTGCATTATGGATCAGATCTACAAAGACACTAAACACTTAGTAAAAGGCAGAAAATTGTTAAAATTGCGGTTAATTTTCTTTAGATATTTCAGGTTGTTCGTATTTGTTCAGGTTATTCACATTTTTTTGTTACAGGATAGTTCGTAAATGTAAATATTTTCATAATTTAATGTTATTTTATGCACTAAAACAATGACAAAAATTTGAAGTTGTCATTATTATCACATCAAACTGAGAAGAGAATATGGAGTCATTACTTTTTGGTGGTTTTTATGCTGTTATTATTTTACTGGAGACCATATTGGTCTGAATGTGGAACCTGAAGTAAAATCAGTTCAACAGCCTTGACTGTGGAACTTTTGCACTTTTGAAATTCATCCCAGGGGCCGGATTGGAACCTTTGGTGGGCCGCATATGGCCCCCCAGCCGCATGTTTGAGACCCCTGGTTTACATGGTTCTGTCCATGTATAGTCCACTTTAGGTCTGATACTGTTATTTTTCCATAGAATTTATTTTATAGTTTGAGCCACTTTGGGACTACTGTTCTTATAAGGTGCTACATCAATTAATTTCACTTACTTTTATTGCATCTGTATATGCAGGGTTTCCACGGATCATTAAAAAGCATTAATAATAATAATAACAATAATAATCATAATACAATACCGGATACAAGCGGTCGAAATGAGTTTCCTCCGTCGGGTGGCTGGGCGCACCCTTAGGGATAGGGTGAGGAGCTCAGTCACCAGGGAGGAGCTCGGAGTAGAGCCGCTGCTCCTCCGCGTCGAGAGGGGCCAGCTGAGGTGGCTCGGGCATCTGTTTCGGATGCCTCCTGGACGCCTCCCTGGGGAGGTGTTC